>NC_057416.1:24342751-24597718 GCF_019320065.1 Cervus canadensis
GACTGAACTGAACTGAACTGATCCCGTCCCTCCAGGGCCTCCCTCCCCTCCCGGATCCCATCCCTCCAGGTCATCACAGGGCGGCAGGCTGGGCTCCCTGTGCTACACAGCAACTTCTCACCAGCAATTCATATTACACTTGAGAGTGTATATATGTTGATGCTACTTTATCCATTCATCCCACTCTCTCCCTCCCCCACTCTGTCCACAAGTCCTTTCTCTACATCCACATCTCCATTCAGGAGGGGATCTTTTATGAAAGAAGAGAAAAAGGCATCAGTGTACCTAGCAGCAGAAATAAATCAGGTTAAATTACTAAGTGTAAAAGAAACTGCGCAAAACAGCCAGACCCTGTAGTGAGAGATAAGAGGTGGGAAAAGGAAAAGGTAAAAAGCAGAACTATGGAATGTTTTGCATCTGTGATTTCAAAAGTCAGAGGAGGGGCCTCCCTGGTGGCTAAAACTCTGTGCGCCCAATGCAGGGGGTCCCGGTTCGATCCACACATGCCCACTGCCATTGGCCCTGGTGCCCACCCCCTTCATTTTGCAGTGGCTTTCTGGTAAGAATAAAACACATTTCAAAGAAGAAAACAGTAATGTAGGTCTAGACTCTGTGCAGGCTAATTGGCTCCATCTTAGATGGGGAGGGAGTTGTTCAAGAGAGGAGTCTGCAAGAGTTTGTGCTTTGGGCAAAGAATGAACAGAAAGACTCTGATTCGTGTATGGAAGAGAGAAGTTGGACTTCTGGGGGTTACTGACTTGTTGCTCCTCCCGCTGGTCAACCAGGGAATAAACCATGTAAACACATCCATATCCCCTCCCAGTTCTACACATCATCATCAACCTGGAAGGCATCATCATCTGGAAATGGTGAATGAACATTCTTTTCAGGGTCCTGGGTGATTGGCTTGGGTCAGAAGCAATCCCTACAAGCTGCTGTTAGATTGCACTTTACTCATTAGAAGTTAGCTTGAAGCGATTAGCAAAGAAATAAATGGAAAAAAAGTTAACACTGGCTTCCACAAATTCAAATAAACAACCCAAATTGGGAAGTTTGCTCCACTGTGAAAGGAACCTAGGTTCCCTCTATCTTGTGGTTCCTACCACGTGGAGCCTTGATCTCATGGTCCAAGATGACAGCAACTCCCTTCCAAGCAGCAAGATGAACAAAGGTTCTCAAAATGGGCTACACAATATTTCCACTTGCACCCGCTGGGCTACATACAGTTTAGTCACAAGTCATACCCAACTGTGAAGGAAGTTGCAAAACTGTAGTGTTTATTCCAGTCAGCTAGATGCTGAGCTAAAAATTGAGAGTTCTGTTACCACAGAAGAAGTGAAGTGAGGTGAAGTGAAGTTGCTCAGTCGTGTCCAACTCTTTGCGACCCAGTGGACTGTAGCCCACCAGGCTCCTCAGTCCATGGGATTTTCCAGGCACAAATACTGGAGTGGGTTGCCATTTCCTTCTCCCCACAGAAGAAGGGGAGCACAAATATTAGGAGAAAATTAGTGATCGGTGCCTTCCTGTCCCTGACCTTAACATCAACCAGACGGAACGGGGAAGGGAGAACAGGGAATAAACCTACAGCAGCACAGGTACTGATTTTAGAAACATCACTGCCCAGGCCATTCGAGTTTTGTTCTAACATATATTTTAATTTTAATAGAAACATCAGTGCCCAGATGGTTAGAGGGGTCCAATGGATATGTTAATTTTAATGACTTAATGCAGACCAAGAACTGACCTTTGAGAAGAAAGGTGTCTCCTGGATGGCCACTGCCACAGCCGCTGGAGAGGAGCAGGAGATTAAACGAGAGGACGGTGGGAAGGTGCGGGAACCTGAGAAGACAGGCCTAGGGCTCCCAGGAGAAGGAGAGGAACTGAGGCGGAGGAGGGAAGGCACACAGATGCCAAAAGCAGCCAGCGTCTCCACGACTGTACCACACTTGGAGCGTCTGATACCTGGTTAATTTCAAGCTTCACTTCAGGCATTCTTACCTCCCAGAAACAGGCCCCATCTTTGAGAAACACCAACAAGGATATCATTCTGAAAACAGAAGAGCAAGCCCAGCTTGAAGGAGGCCTCCATGGCAGGAGTCTAAGGTGGTGTTCCTATGGCCTCAAACAGCCATGGACCACACACTACACTAGCTCTTGTTCCTGTTTCTACCAATAATGTGCTGTAATCGTCCAGTAAGTCTCCTGGAATCTCTAAACTACATTTTTCTATTAATGTAAGTAGGAATAATATTTCTGCCCTCTGGCCGTCTCTTAGAGTCATGGAAAGTGTGAAGAACTTTAAGTGCCTTGGAGAAAGACAATTCATCTATTATATAATTATAATATGCAATAGGTAATCTATAATAATACCTATAATTATACATTAAATAATATATCTATATATCAATTATATCATATATCATATAAATATGTGTATATATGATTAATTATATTATATAGTATATAGTATAATATAGCACCTGCTAATTATATAATCACACAATATGATTATCATAGTCATATTATGGTAAGTATTGCCACATAATATAATAATTATTACATATATAATGTATACTTTTAGATAATTACATAATATATAATATAATTTCATAATATATTTATAATAATAAAATTATATGTACTTATATGACTATATTACTATATAATATAGTATATTATATATAACATTTCTATTTAAAAATAGGAAAGTTTAGGAAATCTATATTACTATTTATAATACAGATTTAGATATATATACAATATAAAATAGTCTCATACAATTTACACAGCTTCAACTATGAACTAGAGGTGTGATGGAAAACCTGGAGGTGGAAGAGCAAACTTGCAGGAGCCCCTCGCCGACTCTGGACCACCCATCCACCCTCCAGCCGCCGGGAGGCAGCTTTCACAGCTTCCTTCACCGGCACGCACTCCGGCCCCAAGGCGGGCTCTCCGCAGCTCGCTCCTGCACGTGCATGCTTTCTGAAAAAAGCCCTGAGCCACTGAAATAAGCTTCCTGCGAAAGGTTATGGCTCGTACAGGGCACTCTGTAGAGGCAGACCAGCGGGGGAAGAAACCACGGGGGCAGGTTCCGCCCCGGCTGAACGCCCGTGGCCCGGATTGCTTCCCCGCCGCTCCGTCCTCCCACCTGCTTCCTCTCCCTCGGCATCCGGGTCCACGACTGTGCTGAGCGATCCAGTACCCCTGAGCCGGCCACGGCCACGGCCTCCGGGAGACCCGGCGCCCCCTGCTTGCCCCCTCGCCCCGTCCGCCCAAGGCGTCTGCGCCCACCCTGCGCTGGCCCCCTCTCCCGTCCCGCACGGCCCCGCGTGGGTGCTCCCTCACCTGGTCCAGCTGGGCTGGCCCCGCTCGCTGAGACGGTCGCTCACTCCTCGCTGTGAACACGTCTCGGCCGCTGGAAGGGCGGCGAGGCCGGGCTATCACGTGCGGGTCTTAACGCAAAACTGCGTTCAGCAGCCGCTGGGTCCCTTCTTCCGGGAGCCGAGGGTCCTCGCGCCTCAGCCTTCTCCTGCCGCCCTCTCCTCGGGACCTCCTCGGGGTCTCCAGTTCGCCTTCAACCACCTGGGTCAGAGCCAAGGCCAGCACAGGCTGGCCACGGGGCCAGGGACGCGGCGGAGGAGGTCACGGAGCGGACACGACTGCGCTGACCGGTGAGCCAGTGGGCAAGTGGAGGCGGGCTTTTGAGATTCTGCCCAATGGTGGATGCTGGGATCACTCCTCTTGCAGCTGCCCCACGGAAGCCTCTGGGTAAGTTTATCAAACCCACCGCCTACCAGTCTGCCTCTTTCCTGGTCTCTCCTTGCCCTCTGTATTCAGGTCCAGTCTCAGATTCCACCCAGGGAACTCTGAGATTTTCAACCAACAGGACTGCAAAGCCCTGGAGTCATCATTTCTCCCTTCGCCTTCCTCCAGCCTCACATACTCCCCAGGCTGAATCCTACAAGGCCCTTCTCTGGTGTCAGAACCCCAAGACCCACACTTCCGGGAGAGGAAGGACCCCTACAGCAGATGCTTTCCAAGAAGGGAGGGAAACGTACCCGTGCATCTGGAAGCATCAAGCCTGACCCCCTCCCCCTTCCCTCACCACATCCTCCTTCCTAGGACCACCAGCTACCCCTCAGAATCCCCAAGTGTGCCAGACCTTCGGTTGCAAATTACAGATTCTTATTTAAACCTCCTAAGTGAGTAGCAGCTGTACATCCTGAACTCTAGAGAAGTTGGTGGTGTGTTGCCTCCAGAAGCTTACAATCCATTTAGAGAGGGGAGAGTGAGCCGAATAAAACAGAAGCAGAACGAACAGCGTAAGGGCTATGACAGGGCAGAATGGCATGTAAGTCAGTTTCTTCAGCACACAGCACAGCACCTGAAAAACTTATTTAAAAGGTATTAAAATGTTTATTTAGAAAAAAATAAAAAGCAAATCCAAACCATTAAAAAAAAAAAAAACAACTTTGTTAGTAGGTCTGGAATAGGCTGTGGTCTTTATTTTAAAAAATCCCAGGTGATTTTGATGCTAAGAGGCCAAAGATACAGTCCAGTGATATAGCACAATAGGTACCATAGATTAGTTAGCGGTTTACTACTAAAACTATTAATATTGAAAACTCTGTTTTCTCTACTAGCCAGTTCCGTTACTGTACCAGTCACCACTCTAAGCAAAACCAATTATTCCATTTCAAAAAGAAAAATCAAAAACTATAGGAGAAGTGCCGTACTATGTGGAAAATCTCAAACACATTCCTTGACTTACAAAAGCAATCAAAAGAAATAAAAAAGCTCATTTTGTATCTCTGAGCATCAGGCAGAAATATATATATATTCACCTTTTCTTTGGAGGAATTACTAAATTTTGTTGCTGTGGGTTGAATGAGGTATCTGGGGCAACTGATGTAAAACTCAAATATTGTTTGCTCAGTCAGGCCTTGGAATCTGAAAGCATCAGTACCAGCCCCACCCTTACCATGTTTTCCTGTGACTTCAACACTTTACCAGCAAGATCCAGCTCAGAATCACTAGAAGGGGAAAGTATTCTGATAAAAGAAAACCATAATTTGATTTCATCTGTATTTCCAGGTCAAACAGGATCTTAATAAATGTTCTTTATTATAGGAGTAACAAAAAACTTTACTGTCAGTTGCCCAAATTATTTTTCCTGTAACTGAAAGACATGTGAAAAGAAAAGGAAAAAATGAGTTCCTTTAGGGAGATTCGGATGAATTTTTCCATTGATCCAGAGGTAGAGGAGATTTCTAATTTCTTGTGGTCTTGATCAATCTGCTCTGCCTTCAGAGCCATCAACCAGCCAGAAAGGAGGCCAAACTGCTGCCCACACCACCCAGCAAACTCTCCTTCAAGCTCTTACCAATCCCACCTGCTAGAATAGAACTGTGCAATTCAAAGATGGAAGAGATTGTGGTCATCCATCGTTTCACCTTCTACCAGCCTCTATTTTACAGGTAAAGAAACAGAAGCCCAGAGATTCATGGTTGCAGAGCTAAGGCCACCTCTCCTGGAAGTGGGAGGGGCCCTCAATCGCCTGGAAGCCCAAACTTGGTTGCTCCAGTGTTCCCCCTTATGGAAAGAGGGTTATAGAAATGGGAGTGGGTTCCTCTTGCCACCTAGTCTTGTGTGTTTTGAAATCATCCATTAATCCACTTGGCAGCCTCGCCATGACAATACATTTAGCCCTGCTGGTGGTCCAGTAATACTTTGTCACTAGTGGGGATGGGGCTAAATGACTTGCAGTGAATGGGATGACTCCCCAGGGAGACAGAGGATGTCAGGAAGGAAACCTGTGCTCATGGGGTCACCATCTCCCTGCACAGAACCTGGAGCTAAAGAAAGGACTCAGGAGAGCACCTGCCCAAGCAAGGGAGTAGATCGAGCTTTGGTTGCAGGCTTTCTCTGTCATGTTGGTTCAGTTCAATTCAGTTCAGTTCAGTCGCTCAGTCGTGTCCAACTCTGCGACCCCATGAATCGCAGCACGCCAGGCCTCCCTGTCCATCACCAACTCCCGGAGCCTACTCAAACTCATGTCCATGGAGTCAGTGACGCCATCCAGCCATCTCATCCTCTGTCATCCCCTTCTCCTCCCGCCCCCAATCCCTCCCAGCATCAGGGTCTTTTCCAATGAATCAACTCTTCGCACGAGGTGGCCAAAGTACTGGAGTTTCAGCCTCAGCATCAGTCCTTCCAATGAACACCCAGGACTGATCTACTTTAGGATGGACTGGTTGGATCTCCTTGCAGTCGAAGGGACTCTCAAGAGTCTTCTCCAACACCACAGTTCAAAAGCATCAATTCTTCGGCGTTCAGCCTTCTTCACAGTCCAACTCTCACATCCATATATGACACTGGAAAAACCATAGCCTTGACTAGATGGACCTTTGTTAGCAAAGTAATGTCTCTGCTTTTTAATATGCTATCTAGGTTAGTCATAACTTTCCTTCCAAGGAGTAAGTGTCTTTTAATTTTATGGCTGCAGTCACCATCTGCAGTGATTTTGGAGCCCCCCAAAATAAATTCTGATACTGTTTCCACTGTTTCCCCATCTATTTCCCATGAAGTGATGGGACCGGATGCCATAGTCTTAGTTTTCTGAATGTTGAGCTTTAAGCCAACTTTTTCACTCTCCTCTTGCACTTTCATCAAGAGTCTTTTTAGTTCCTCTTCACTTTCTGCCATAAGGGTGGTGTCATCTGCATATCTGAGGTTAGTAGAAGCCTGCAAAAAAGGAGGGGATTGGGGAAGGCTCTATTTACACCCTAAAAGTCTGGCAGGCCTGTGTTCTTCTGAGCTCAGGGAAGATGTTCAGCGCCCAGTAGCCTAGAGCCAGGCTGCAAGGTAGGGTGCTGGCAGAGCCAGGAACGGTTGCTGGGCTGCCTCGCCTCCGGGTTCCAGTGCCAGCCGGGTGGACAGGCAAGGAGAAGGAGGCCATTTCCGGCTGACTCACCTCCTACCCCGCCTCCACCCTGCACAGGTGCTCTCCCTCCCCTCTGCCCTCCTCCACACCCACCCTTTTCCTGGTTTGGATTCAAACCTTAGCAACTAGCTCCAGCAGCTACACCTGCTCACTCAAAAACCTGGCTCGCCATCAAGGGATCAGCACAGAATCTACTAGCTTGACACCACCCCTTCCAGCGAAGCCAAGATGCTGGAGGGAAAGAGAGAGGACACGGCTCAGAGCACTGGCCCCTGGCCACGTGGCCGTCTCAGAAGCTCACATTTGCATGGCTTCTTCCGGCCCTAACACCAGACCCCGTCAGCAGAGCGCCCAGAAAACAGGTGGCATGCGTGCGCGGCCTCTGGCGCATGCGCTGAACGCCCACCGCCGATGCAGCGACCCTTTCCTGGCAGGTTTCTTGGCACCTTCCAGCCCTTCCTGAGCCGGAGGCTCCCAGGAGCTGGCTTCCACCATCCAGGATCCGTCACTCACCCCCACAGGAACTGGGCGCTGCCTTTTCTGGGTCATGAAAGCCTCTGCCTACACCTCCCTACCCACAGCTCCTTCCAGATCACAGAGACACCAGGCCCAGGACAGACCCAGGTCATGGAGGCCTCCAGGAGGAAAATCGTCATCCCCGGCCCCTGAGCAGCAAATAGAAGATTCTGGAAACTTCTGGAACACAGGTCTCCAGGTCTAACCACGTACTGGTCCCACCCTGGACCAGTCAAATGATGCCCTATTTTCACAAAGGTCTTCTCACACCTGGAAGTTTGACTTGTTGTTGTTGTGTTGAAATGGCTACTGTTAGCTTTCAAATTTTAAATCACTGGAACTTTCTGAGCATGAAGTTGTTGACTGAAAAAATACAAAAATACATGCAACCTAAAAGTTGAGAGTTATAAAATATGTTTTATTTGGTGGAAATTTTTAGTCTAGGAGGCAGCATCTCATGTAACCCTGAGAGAACTACTCTGGGGCCAGGGGGCCACGGGGGTGGATGTTGGAGAGCCAGGATATGTAGAAGTTTTGCAATGAAGGGCAGGTATTCCGAACATCAAAAAGTGTTGCTGTAAATTAAAGAACACCAAATATCCCAAATTAAGGAATTTAGGGCTTTTCTATGTGTGGAAAAATGCAAGAGTTAGGGCTTTTCTATGTGCGGAGAAATACAAGAGTCTTGGCTCACTGAAATCCTTCCTTTGATATGCACTTCAGTTATCGGGGCCAGTTCCTTGTGTTTTTCACATCCTGAACTTCCTCGGGCCTCGCTGTAGGGAGTGGCTGCAGTTTGACGGCTGCTAGATGGAGGTATTCTTTCTTTGCTGAGTTCCCTCAGGCTCACCAGCTCACCTTCCCTGGGGGCTGCCAACTGCTGATGACTGTGACATCCTTTATTTACTGATATGACAGAAAATATTCCATCTTTCAAAGTCAAGTGCCTAACCTCAAGGCATCTATGTTCTCACAAGAGAATTCAGGTGAGCAGGTGTAGGTAATGTATGTGTAGCCGGTTTGTACAGCTCCGTGACATGAAAGACATTAAAAGTGCCAGTTTCTATATTTTAGTCAAGTGAAACCTATTAAGACTGTCCTTTCCAAAAGTGATGAAGACTCTAGTGTCTGTCCTTTCAGAAGGTCTTTCCATCTCCCATGAGCATAAGAAATCATGGCGCTTATGATTAAAAAAAAAATAAAACAGGCAGCTTCTGCTTATCACGCCAGGACACAGACGCTGCCTTGTTCCTTGTCCAGGCTACATGCTGGGTGTGTTCAGTGGCAAGCACTTTTAACCCTCCTTCGTGCCAATTCAACCATGAGGGAGAGTCCTCACTCAGCCCAGCAGCCACAGCCTTTGTATGTCTTTCCACCTCTGAGCTATTGAATTCAAGTGAGCTCAGCTCTTCCCACTTTATGAAACTCACAAGCCTCTTTCCAGCCCGGGGGGACTTAGCTTCTGCCTCCCCATCCTTCCAGGCCTCAGTTCAACAGCTGTTCCTGGCGTTCTACATTCCACAGCCCAGTCACAGCTTCTTCATAGCACAGATCAGTATCTGAAACCACTTGATTTATGGACTTTGTGTTGGTTTTCTGTGTTCTTTGGAAGAACGTAAATCCCCTGAGAGCCAAATCCTACTTTCTGGTATGTATCCAATGCCTGGGCTCTCCAGGTGGTTCAGCAGTAAAGGGCCCGTCAGCCAATGCAGGAGACGTGAGTTTGAGCCCTGGGTGGGGAAAATCCCCTGAAACAGGAAATGGCAACCCACTCCAGTATTCTTGCCAGGAGAATCCCATGGATAGAGGAGCCTGGCAGGCTGAAGTCCATGGGGTCACAGAAGAATCGGACATGACTGAGCAACTAAAACAAGAACAATCCATTGCCTAGAAAAGTGCCTGGCACATGTCAGTGACAGATATCTGTTGAATGAATAATGGAATATGCCAGGTCTCCAATCTCCTCCTTTCCTTATACCATCCGTCCAACATTCTTCTGCCAACAGACCCCTCCCCTAATGGATCTAGGTCTTTAAAAACAACATAACTTAGGAATAGAAAATGGAAAAGTGTTTTTCGTTCTTTCTAGCTCACTCCACAACAGAAGGAAACAAGTTATTAATTTTCCAATTACTATCACACACATGTATACACAGATGTATCGTTAATGTCAGGATTACTTTAAGGAAATAGTTGATTATAGTCTGAGCTGGACCACATCACAAAACTGATCTCAATTCAGTGATTTTTCAGAATGATGATTTGGGCTTAGTTTAAGGTTGTTTCTGCTTTTGCTTGGTACTCAACCACCCAATGAGCAGTGAAGTGAATATATACAAGAACAAAGCTATAGATGAGTAGACTACTTCCTCAATTCAGTTCAATCGCTCAGTCACGTCTGACTCTTTGTGACCCCATGGACTGCGGCATGCCAGGCCTCCCTGTCCATCACCAACTCCCGAAGTTTACTCAAACTCACGTCCATTGAGTCGGTGATGCCATCCACCCATCTCATCCTCTGTCATCCCCTTCTCTTCCCACCTTCAATCTTCCCCAGCATCAGGGTCTTTTCTAGTGAGTCAGTTCTTCACATCAGGTGGCCAAAGTATTGGAGTTTCAGCTTCAACATCAGCCCTTCCAATGAATATTCAGGACTGATTTCCTTTTAAGATGGACTAGTTGGATCTCCTTGCAGTCCAAGGGACTCTCAAGAGTCTTCTCCAACACCACAGTTCAAAAGCATCAATTCTTCGGCGCTCAGCTTTCTTTATAATCTAACTCTCACATCCACACATGACTACTGGAAAAACCATAGCCTTGACTAGATGGATCTTTGTTGGCAAAGTGATGTCTCTGCTTTTTAAAATGCTGTCTAGGATGATGACTACTTCCTGATTGCTCCTAATTCCACATGGAGAGGCTCCCAGAATTGAGTGGTTTCATCAGATCAAGTAGAGTAAGGAATCCACCAAACTGGAAGAGCCCAGAATCTCAGGTTGTCCGCTTTCATAGGAACTTCCTAAGCCATATGAGCAACTCCTGGATGCACAGAGGGACATACTGTCTGCTATCTCCAACAGAACCAGTGGGCCAGCTTCAGGTGTGGAGAACTAGGCTTGGTCACCACCCTCCATAGAAATTATGGTAGAAGATAGCTTAGTGTCATCAAAAAATAATAATAAATTATTGGGTTGAGTCTTCTTGTTTAGTCGGTAAGTCATGCCTGACTCTTTGCAACACCATGACCTGTAGCCCGCCAGGCCCTCCTGTCCATGGAATTTCCCAAGGAAGAATACTGGAGTGGGTTGCCATTACCTTCTCCAGTAGTTTAAACAAGGAGAGGATTGTACCATGGAAGACAGAAAGAAGAGGCTTTCAAGCCTATGAAATGGTTTTGTTTAAAGACTTGGAGGAGTGTCGAAATTGATCGTGCAGAGGGGAGTAACCCACAAAAGCAAGCCTGGCTCAAAAGCTGGCTGTAGGCAGGGTTTACATTGAGAGACTAGAGCCACCTGGTGGAGAATATTGAAAGCAACCAAGAAAAAGAAATCCACTGAAGGTTCTTAAGCAGAAAAGGAACTTGCTGAAGGATATTTAGACAGCCATGAGAATTCCTAGGAGGGGTAGAAAGCCAGCCACTGAAGCTAGGCGAGCAGGAACAACACCCAACCACATTGCAGAAACTTCTAGCCAGCCACCTTTGCTGTCTTGCTCGGTCTATGGCTCTCGACGCTAAACGTTCTAAAGCTCCACCATTGCTTCCCCCAAGAAACCAGCCATCTGTCACCATGCTAGTCAAAAGAGTAATTTCACCACGTAGTTGAACTCCTATGCACTCACCAAAACCCATGACTAGATTATATTTCTGTTGCTGTTAGGTGTGGTATGTGCCTGAGTTCTGGCCAATAGGATATATCAAGAAGCATACCACTTCCAAGAAGAGCCCGTAAAATCTTCCTGCAAATGGTTCTCTGTTGCTTCTTCGAGTTCCTGAGTTTCTGAGAGCCCATGTGGAAGTCTGCTCCACCAAGAACTCCAGCATCAGACTTTGTTATGAGAAGTAAGTGTATATTGGGTTTCAGTGCTGAGGATGAGGTTTTTTAACAGGAGCTACTGTTTTACCCTAAGGAAATCACTCAAATTGTTCACTTCTAAACAAAGTCTTCTATGGGACGAATCTAGGTTAGACACTGCACTCTCGTTACAAGAGAGCCTGACATGATTTTGTTTTCTGACATCATCCTTGTGTAAGAAGAATTCTGCATATGGACAGTTATCAAAATATAGAGAGAATTCTTAGAGCAGTGATAAATGAAGCAAGATCCCTACAGAAAAGAACAAACAGTAAATGAAACAATGGCCAGTAAATATGTGAAAGGATTGTCAGTTTCACTAGTCATCATGGAAATGCAAATTTATAACAAAAATAGACTACTTTATACACAATAGATTGCTTTTTTTTTTTTTTTTGGCCAATTTGCCACATGATTTGTAGGATTTTAGTGCCTCAATCAGATATTAAACCCAGTCCCACAACAGTGAAAACTCAGAGTCCTAATTGCTAGACCACCAGAAAATTTTGGCAAAATACTTAAAATTTTTCAGAACTTGGGTGATGATGTGGAGAAATGGCCCTTTCTTATCACCTTGGGCAAAATGTAAATTATTGCAACTGGTACAAAGAGCAAAAGTAGACATTATATAATATAGTTGAAGTTGTATGTGACAACACAACCCAGCAAGTCTGCTTCTAAATATTAGCTAATGGAGTGTCTCATACAAATGGATAAATGGTGTGGACCAGAAGTGACAAGTATTGCTTTTATTCACATCTCATTGGCCACAACTAGTCACATGAAAGAGAAAAGAGTATTCCTTCCACTTGTCCAGAAGGGGTTAGAAAACTGGAGATCACTTAGCACTAGAAATCTCTGCCAAGCTTTTTCAAAAAACGTCAATGTTGAAGTCTTTCTTGCATGAATCACCCATGAAAGCGTCAACTACAAATTGGCATACCAAGAGCATTGCCAACGACTGAACAACAAAGTCGTTTGCCATCTGCCTCTACAGAGATTGAACCCTATGCTGCGGTAGCCATTGACCTTCAACAACCCCTGAGGGACTTCCGGGTGGAGTGAGGCACTCGGTGCTCCAGGGAATCTGGTGGGACAGCTCTTTAGATAGTTGGATGTTTTTAGGAACAGACTTTATGATCTCAATCCTTGTATCCCCTCATATCTAGAGAAGCACTAAATCCCTTCATGGTGACATCAGATTCTCATGACTAACATGAAAACCTTTTGTAAAATGAGTATTGAACTCCCCCTTCACCAAAACCTTATATATTGACTTTCCCCCACTGCCGCTTTGGAGCAGTCTCTCAGAGCTATCTGAGATTCTGCCTTCCGGGCTGCAGTCTTCATTTTGCCCCAAATAAAACTAAACTCACAACTCTCAAGTTGTACATCTTTTTAACAAAAGCCTGACTACAATAATGAAGTAAAAAATTCAGTATCATCAGTCATTAAGTAAATGCGACTCAAAACCACACTGAGATGACACTTCACACCCAGTAGGACGGCTGTAATTTTAAAAAACTGGAACCCTCATACATTGTAGGTAGAAATGTAAAATGCTGCAGCCACTATGGAAAACAGTTTGGTGGCTCTTCAAAAAGTTAAGTCACCATACAACCAGCATATCTACTCCTAGGTATTACCTAACATCTGAGCCACCAGGAAAGCCCAGACAGTATGTAAGAGAGTTGAAATAAAAACTGTACAGTGTTTAGAGCAGCGTTCTTTAGAGCAGTTATTATAATGGCCAAAATTTTCCACCAAAAGGCAGAAGCAAATCGAATATCATTAACTAATGAATGGATAAGCAAAATGTGGCATATCCATACAACGGAATATTATTCTGCCATTAAAAGGCATGAAGTGCAGATCGTGCTACATGATAAGCCTTAAAACAACTGAAAGAAGCCAAGCACAAAAGACCACTTATTGTGTGATTCCATCTTTATGAAACGTCTGCGAGCGCTTAGTCGCTCAGTTGTGCCCGACTCTTTGCGACCCCATGGACTGTAGCCCACCAGGCTCCTCTGTCCATGGGATTCTCCAGGCAAAAATCCTGGAGTGGGTTGCCATGCCCTCCTCCAGGGGATCTTCCCAACACAGGATCAAACCCAGGTCTCCCACACTGCAGGCGGATTCTTTACCATCTGAGCCACCAGGGAAGTCCATACGAAACGTCTAGAACAGAGAAATTCACAGAAACAGAAGGACAATGAATGGTTGCAGAAAGCTGGTGGGAAGGGAAGACAGGAAGTGACTCTAATGAGCATAGAGTTTGTTTTTGCAAGGATGAAGTGGTCAGAGTTGGACAGTGGTGATGGTCAAAAAGCCTTGTGAATGTACTAAAAGCCACTGAATAATACACATTAAAATGCTTAAAACGGTGAATGTATGTATGTGAATTTTATCTCAATTTTTAAAATGTGTGTGTGTATGTGCACACACACAACTCAAGTGGCGCTAGTGGTAAAGAACCCACCTACCTATGCGGGAGACAAGAGACGTGAGTTCCAGTCTTTTTGCCTGGAGAGTCCCGTGGACAGAGGAGCCTGGCGGGCTACGGCTACAGTCCGTAGGATCGCAGAGTCGGACACTGCTGAAGTGACTTAGCACGCATGCACAACCCGTAGCACACACATGTACGTGCACGCGCCTACCATAGAATTAGGTTACTCAGGCTCTGGATAGTCTATAGTCTAGGCTGTATTTGACACTCAGCTCTACCAGGTAGGTGAATGAAAGCAAAACACTTAACCTCTCTAAGTCTCAGTTTCCTGTGTAAAAAATGGGGATGATGATAATGCCTGCCTCATAGAGTTGTCATGAGGATTAAATGAGCTAATGAAAGTAATGGGACTAGAACATTGTAAGCCCTCAGTAAAACATAACTAATAGTGCAAAACATAACTAAAAGCACAGATAATGATACCTGTACAGAGACAGAGAGAAAGAAAGACAAATAGACTGGGAAGAATGTGCTGATCAGCCCACAGGAACTTTCTTGTCTTGAAACTTTTACCAGTAGGACTTTTGTAATTTATCACACATTCTTTTTTAGATTTGCCTAGAATGACTCAGTCCCCTAAAGGCAAAGTACCTGATAAAATGACAAACGGAAGTCATTGAATTAAAATGTCAGGATCCTGTACACACACACACACACACACACACACACACACACACACACACCCCTTTGAGAGCTTGTCTGACATAACAAACTAGCTATGTTCCTATAAATCAGCAATGACTGAGGAAAGCTATTTATTGCAAAGGAAAGCAAATGTGAATTTTCACTGTTAGATGCATTCACCAAAATTACAGCTCCACATAACTTGCAGCTTCTTTGCTCATACAAGTCTTTCCAGAAAGTGAAAGTGAAAGTCGCTCAGTCATGTCCGATTCTTTGCGACCCCATGGACTATACAGTCCATAGAATTCTCCAGGCCAGAATACTGGAGTGGGTAGCCTGTCTCTTCTCCAGGGGATCTTCCCATCGAGCCGGCGTCTCCTGCATTGCAGGCGGATTCTTTACTAACTGATCTATCAGGGAATACCCACAAATCTTTCCAAGGCCAGCTCAAATCTCACCTCATTGAGCCTTTCCAATCACTCTGAAGAACTATACTTCCTCTTCCACTGAGCTTCTCAGTGAAAGGAAGGACCTGAGGAAGGAATGAAGGAAGGGAGGGAGGGGATGAGTTAAAGGCACTAATTCAAAAGCCTAATCTCCTACCATTACCTTTGCCTTCACATCATTTTCTCAAGTTCCTCCCTTCCCAAGACCAGAGTTCTTTGGCCTCATCAATGTCACCAACACACCGACACTTCCTAACATTTTATCAGTCATGTCCCTCCTCATTTAGCTGCAGTTCCAGAGTCTAACACTGCATTTGCAAACACCTTCAGTTCCTTAATCTTCTCCTTCCAAATCAAAACCCTAACTATGCATGGATCTGAGACCACCCACCACCTCTGGGCCTCAACCCGAAGCCCTAGTTATTGCTGGAGAAAACCCCCAGCTAGGCAGGATGCTACCAGGTCAAATTCATAGTGACCGAGCCCAAACTTACACTCAATGATGGAGCAAGTCTTCCGAACTTCCTGTGCTAAGCCCCTCTCCCGTTTTATGATTTCTTACCTCTCCCCTCCACTGAAACTCTGACTTCCTCCTTCTCTCCATTGTCCGCTGGTGCTCGTTCCCGAAGACTACAGAGCCCCCGTGCCTCATCCCTCGTATTTCAGCCACCAAGCCTCTATTCACAACTACTATCTTGTTCTTTCTATTACATAGAGAAGTGCCTTTCCCTTAGTGAAACTCATTTTTCTCCATGCGTACTCCGGACTGAAACTTCTCTCCACTCAGGGTCAGACTGTCCACCCAAGGTGTTCATCAGGCCATGTCTGAGTGATCATGGGGCAACCGACTCTGGTTTTTTCTTTTGTTTTTATCATGGAAGTTATCGCTGATGACTTATGTAATTTTTTAAAAGAAGAATTTAAGAGAAAGGTATGAGCCATTGTCTTCTGGGAGATGTGGTAATACCCACCCTGTCATTTGAATCAACATTCAGTCCCCATTCCATTTGAGAGAAGAAACAGATACTAAATCCTGCCAGCCACGAAGCTAGATGGGCCCAAGTCTTGAGGCAGTTTTATTTTTTCTATTTTTTTGGCCGTGCTGCACAACATGAGGGATCTTAGTTCCCTGCCTGACCAGGGATCGAATCCATCCCCCTGCAGTGGCGGTGAGGTATGTTAACTGGTTACTGGTCTCTTAACTACGGGAAGTCCCGAGGAGATCATATTAAGTGCGACTGAATATACTAACTCAGTCTCTCCCATGGCAGATTTGTCACTAATTGGGTTTCCCAGGTAGCACAGTGGTAAAGAATCCACCTGCCAATGCAGGAAACGCAAGAGACGCAGGTTTGATCCCTGGGTCAGGAAGATCCCCTGGAGGAGGAAATGGCAACCCACTCCGGTATTCTTGCCTGGAAAATTCCATGGACAGAGGAGCCTGGCGGGCTACAATCCATGAGGTCACAGAGTCGGACACAACTGAGTGAATGAGCACACAAACAATTTTCTAATTTACCTTAATCATAAAAACTGAGTCAGAGAGGTTACCTAATTGCCAGTCTCTGAAAGAGGAGGGAATTCAAAAGGACTCTGAGAGCATGTGAGGGGCTGGAGTGTGGGAGGGTTTACCTCCGCGGAGCCACTTCTCTTGTGTCTGTGAATCACACAGTCAAATTACAGAGCAAGTGACAGGAGCTCGGCTAGACTCCAGCGCCTGCTGTCAGGAGGTTATTCATCAGCCCTACGGCACTAGCTCTCTGTTTGGCCAGGGATGTTGGTTCTAATTAGGTACTGCTCCCCGTGGGCCACCTGGCAGGACCTTTATTCTCTCCACAATTATTAATCAGCTCTCCGGTGTTAACAAGATCAGATGGAGAAGTATGTAAATTCCGTCTCCATCCTTTGTCCCATCACCCGGCAGGCCACCTTACCAGCTCACTAATGAGGTCCCGGCCAACTAACTAGCAAGCTGGCCAGCTCCTGTTCCTAATGCTCACTTCCAAAACGGGATTTTTGAAATTTTGAATACGTAAGCCAATCCAACACACTGCGATATATAATCTTCCTGCAACTTTCTGATAAAACTTTAAACTAGGCCAAGTTAAAATCAAGTAACTAAATTACAATAAAATTGAAGAAATGCCTAGCAATTGAAGGATTAAGGGGGAACAAATTCAACACCTGGGGACTTTTCTGTCTGTCCCCAGAGAGGGAGCCCTCATCTGTATTCTATTATCAAAATTTCATCCTTCTGCTGTTTCTTCCTCTCATCATTTCAAAATAGAACTTATACTCTGAAGCAAGTATTAGATGGAACCTTACGAAATTACCAATTTTTGATGATTTTTGACCTACAATCATGGCAATTTCATACAGTTCAACACATAATGCATGAGACCTTGGAAGGGTTTTTGAAGGGGATTGAGTTTTTTGAGCATAAAAATAAATAATCATAGGAATAAAATAGAGAGCCCAGAAATAAACCCATGCATATATGGTCAATTTATCTACAAGGGAGGCAAGAATATACAATGAGGAAAAGATAGTTTCTTCCATAAATAATATTGGGAAAACTGGACTACATGTAGAAGAATGAAATTAGAATATTTTCTCATGCCATGTACAAAAGAAACTCAATATAAAGTCCTAAATGTAACACCTGAAACTATAAAACTAGAAGAAAATATAGGTTGTATTCTCTTTGACATCAGTCTTAACAATATTTTTTTGGATCTGTCTCCTCAGGTAAGGGAAACAAAAAACAAAAATAAATAATTGGACCTTGTCAAACTTAAAAGCTTTGGCACAGCAAGTGAAACCAATACTATAATATCCTATATATTAATACTAGTTATGTATATAGTTATCATATACATATAGATTGAATATATATACAATAGATTATAGTATCTATTAGATGGATAGATTGAGAGGTCTGAAATAGATATGACAAAATTTTGTCATTTGGATGGTAGATACAAGGATACTTGATAAACTTTTCTCCATACTTTTCTCATACTTGATATATTCTGTAATACATTTTAAAATGAATAACTATTCATGAGAAAATCTAAAACTGACCACAGAGGCTGAATTTGCTGCTTTGATCTCTGCCGATGCCTGACACAGGAGAGAGAACAAGGCATCCAGATGTTCCACAGTTTTTCACAAAATTTCCGTGACATCACTTGCAAGAAAACAGCCTAGCGCCTGGGGTGGGGAGGAAATCGAACTAAGGAAGATGGATATAGTATAAACCAAGGCAGAGATTCTCAGTCCTGTTTCCCCTACACCATATCTGAGAAAGAAAAGTCACATTTGAGACACTTTCAAGAAGAGGAACCCAGATGTTGTTTAATAGCTAAGATTAGCTATGGTTCATGAGCAGCATCATAATGTGTTGATTTGCCAGCTGTAAGTTCACTCTTCTCTTCCTTTGATCAGAGAGAACAAAACCCCGACCCAAGGTTTGAAAAAAATGAGGCATTGCCTTTGGATATCTGACCTTCTAACCCGATGGGACCAGAGGACCAGTCAGATTCCTGGCCTGGGGCGTGGCTTGTGAGCGCTGGTGATGCAGCCTCTGGGGCTTCCTGCCGGCTCCCCGTCTCCCCCAGCTGCGGTTCAGAGTCAGTCGTCACCCGAGCGGGGCACATTAGGGACTCTGAGAAAAGGCTGAAGGATTGAAAAGGATGCCACTCCCCTGTGCTGGGTCCAGCGGTTGACAGTGGCGGTTGGCAGTGGGGAAGGGGGAGGTGCGGCCAGAAGAGTTGTCCCGTCATCTTTCCTCTTCCTCTCACTACATCTTGTGCTGTCCTACCAACACAGTCTCATTAAACTCCCCCAAGGCTCACCCTTTCACAGAATGAAAAGAAAGAGGAGTGGCCGCGGCAGAAAGAAGTGAGGGACCCAGAACGGAAGGCACCACAGACAGGAGAGAAGGTCCCATGACTGGACCTTTTCCCCGCGGCCGTACAGTGAGCTGGGTCAGTGCAGGGTAGAGGACTGTCAGACAGACAAAGCTAGTAGATAGGGAAGAATACACAGGACAGTTGTTTCAAGATACTGATAAAAACTTTATAAAATGGAAATCACATAGCAACAAGGATTTACTGTAAAACACCGGGGACTATACTCAATACCTTGTAATAACCTACAATGGAAAATAAACACACATATATATACATACCTGAATCAGTTTGTTGTATACCTGAAACTAACACAATATTATAAATCAATTATACTTCAGTTTCTTTAAATGGAGGTTGGAATTCATACTTTAGATGATGCTTATATTTTTGGGCTTCCCTAGTGACTCAGACCAGGGCTCAGGTAAAGAATCTGCTAATGAGGGAGACTCGAGTTCCATCCCTGGATTGGGAAGATCCTCTGGAGATGGGAATGGCTACCCACTCCAGTATTGTTGCCTGGAGAATTCCATGGACAGAGGAGCCTGATTAACTATAGTCCATGGGGTCGCAGAGTAGGGACACAACTGAGTGACTGATACTTTCACTTTTCTTTCATATATTTTTAAGTGAAGCCAAATGAGGTGTCTTATTTTTAAAAAGCTTGTCCTATTGGAACTCAAAAACCTTAGTCAATAGATGTTTCTGATGTTCTTGAACAGGTGTTCATTAACTTGAGGAAATCTGGCCATTTAAGAATAGTGTGTGATTCTCCACACACCCTTCCCTTGTGACAGCCACAGCAGAACATGCCAGGAGGAGGCTCCAATCAACCAGAATCCCTGAGAAACTGTGATGAGCAGAAACCCCTACTTGTTTGATTTAAGCTAGTCGGACTTGGGAACTGTTTGTTACCAGTCCATCCTAAGGGATGCGAGCCATCAGCGTAGACTTAACTGAGTGACAGATGATGGTGGCTTGAGCCTGAGTGGCAACAGTGAGAAAGATGAGACGTCATCCGAATGTGGATGTACTTTCTTGTATAGAAAAGAATTAAGTCCTATGTGACTGAAAACGGGAGACCAGTGTCTCGGGTTCTAATAGGTCAGAAACATCTTGTGTGAAAAAACTGTAATATAAGCAAGCCTTATATTCTGGTAGCAGGCCGGGAGAAGCTTATCTCCTTAATAGGTCTACAGCAGGTTTACAGCCCACAAAATATTCAGTCACTGCCCACTAACTTTGTATAGTGGAGCATTACTGCCCTCTAGTGATGAAAAGAAAAAAAGACTTTAGGAAAAGCTAGGCAGTGGCAACCAATGCTGCCAATATACATTTTGAAGTTTTAGATTCTCTGTGCCATGACAGGTGACTTCTTAGTTTTTGATTAGGAGATACCATGAGCCATTCTATGTCAGAAAAAATACAACCTGGCATTGCTTTCCAAAGTTATCCAATCCAAAATTTTCAAGGAAGCAAGAAGCCTGGAGGAAGTTTAAAAAAGCAAGAATCCTGAAATCCACTGGTTAAGGTACAATGACTACTGTAGATACAAAAATTAGTAGTAGGCCACCTGATGCAAAGAGGCGACTCATTAGAAAAGACCCCAATGCTGGGCAAGATTGAAGGCGGGAGGAGAAGGGGACAACAGAGGATGAGATGGTTGGATGGCATCGCCGACTCGATGGGCATGAGTTTGAGCAAGCTCTGGGAGTTGGTGATGGACAGGGAAGCCTGGCGTGCTGCCGTCCATGGGGTCACAAAGAGTCGGACATGACTGAGCAACTGAACAACAAAAAATAAGGGGAGTTTAACCTTTAAAAATTGTGAGTCACTATACTGTATATCAACTGTTATCGCAATAAAAGAAAAAAAAAATTTTTTTAATTAGTGGCATATGTAGTGATAATAACAACACAAATCTGTTCCTGTATTCCACAGCAAAATAATGATGTTTAATGAGTATAACTGGGAATTCCTGAACTGAGGTTTTGTGTGTGACGGGTAGCTAAAGCAAGACTACCACAGGAAACTACTGTTTAGGGATAGAGGACTTCTGCATGAATCCCTTTTCCTTTGGGGAAAAAAGTAACACCGACTTGTGTCGAGGCTGATAGAAAGAACAAAACCCTGTTTTTATTTTTTCTGTCATTTTAATGTAAGATTGAAACACTGCTACACAACATTTGAGATTCCACAGAAAACTGCATGCTTCTGCTATTAGAAAACTTTGAAGCACTTGAACTTTCCTTCTTTAAAAAATGAACATGGAGGTTTCAAGCCTTTTTGTCAGCACAGTCATTCATGACAACCTTCTAGATACTTATTTTCTACCTTTTCCTAAAAAAAGGTAATTCTCATTTACCAGAACCCCACCCACCACTGACAGATTCAAAGCTCCTGAGCTCAGAAGTGATCAAAACATACATGTAAGTATAATTAGCAGTCCAAAGCTTGGTTTAAATGTTTGGAGAACAGCAAACACTCAATGATACATACCAAATAGCTTATTATCATTTCTATGATATAATGAATCAACAACTAAAACCACCTAAAACTGCAAATTTCTGATTCAGTGTCTACTGGTATAAAGCCTTCATTCTTATTCTTACAGCATCACAGGTTTTAGAAATAACACAATACATTCTTAGCATTCCACAGGAGTCATCACTTTCAAATACAATACACATCTGCGTGTTACACAAACATACAGTTGTCTTTTTGAATGACATAAGCATTCTGTCATATGTCAACTCTTAGCCTCAAATAACAGAATACAGAAAGCCACACAGGACAAAACACCACAGAACTTTTGCATATTCCCTTTCCGCAGCTGTTAGTAGGGAGCACGTTTTATAAGAGAAAGTGATGAAACATCAGAACTTTTGCATCCAGTGTTTGACCCCAACTTTTAACTTTCTCATCGTCTTCTGGTTCCACCATATCCTAGAAGGAGAAGGAAAATTTCATATTAGTTTTCTGAAATGCACTACAACTGCTTATAAAATGACAACAGTAATACACATTTACTGTCAGCAAATGAGTAAGAGATACGAGGGAAGAAGAGAAGCAGCTTGTGGCCCAGGGCTGTGCATGACACAGAGCATCCGCCCCGGCCCCCCAACAGCCCTTCCAGTCCTCCCATCAGCATCACAGTTGCTGTGAATAACTTTTAAGCAAGAAACCAAAGATGTGTTCTCTGGGGGCAGCCTGACATAGTACAGGCAATTCTCAAAGTCTAAGCCAAACAGCAGAAAGGCCACTGATGCCTAGGTCAGGCACTGCTGCCTCTCATGAGTCCAGTGGTAAACAGAAGTAACCTGGGGGACGGTTATGGACTTTTGATGGTAAATGTTACCTAGTCAACACGCATGCGAGCACTCACACACAGACTAACACGTTACAAGACCACAAGTGTTTCCATCTGTCCTCATTCTTTTTCAGACTTTCCTGTAAGTTATTTGCTAATGTTTATGATTTTCTTCATTTAAGAAGAAAAATTTCTTTTCTAATTGATATATATGGTTTCTTACAATTCTTGTTTCCATGGAGAATGAGTTTTCTACTCTCCTAATTTCAAGAATTATTCACTGTTCTCTAACTTCTACTCTCTGCGAAGAGAAGAAAAATCCAACCCAGCAATCTATTACTGCTTCATCATCCACTACCCCCATTCTGCTAATTAGCTGGATGCTTAACCCCAAGTAATTTTTTTATATATATCTCATTTCTGCTTCTTTACAAAATTTCCTCTTAGCAACTGCAATAAACATATTTTTGACAATAATGTAAATGGAAGAATGGCTCAATACATTTTTATTGAGCTTTACTGAACTGAAATGTTCAGCCTTCTACCTAGAAAATTCCCACTTTAGAGCTTAAAGGACCCCTAGAGATTTAACAGAATTAAATATAGATGGATACCAATGTTCAGGAAGGTTTAACTTAAAACCCTGACTAGCAGTAGAAGGGAATCTCTAAACCAAATTCCTGTTTGAGTTTTAAAGAAGAGAAGTGGAAGCAAAGAATGAATCTGAATTGTACTTTTATCGCAATTAATTATGCAATTAATATTTCTGGCAGGTATACCACCTAAACCATAACTGCTAAATATATAATCATCGTAAGGTCCAAATTACTTCTGTACTCTACTGAACATGAACTTACTGATTTTTGCTCTCACCTGATGCTGTTCTGGTTTTTGGCTCTGAGCTTGAACATGCTGAATAGCTTCCGGGGCCTCCCCGAAGTGGTGAGTAAGCCCGGCTATTCCACGTGCTGGTGTATGACGGAGGATAGGACGGGTACCACGAGTCTGAAAAGGGGGTTGCTGCTCTAGAAGGAAAAGAGCGGGGCAGGCATTTTCCTTGTGACTATGATTTTTAAATCCCTTCCTGTTCCTAAACTATCAGGAAACAATTTTTATCGAGTATTTTTTTCCATAGTGTTTCTGGTACATGAGGATTTGTTGTTGTTATTTAGTCGATAAGTTGTGTTCAACTCTTTGGTAAAGAATCTGCCTGCAATGCAGCAGAGTCCAGTTTGATTCCTGTGTCGGGAAGATCCCCTGGAGAAGGGATAGGCTACTCCAGTATTCTGGCCTGGAAAATTCCATGTACTATACAGTCCATGGGGTCGCAAAGAGTTGGACACGACTGAGCAACTTTCACTTCTCACTTTTTCACTTTGCGACCCCATGGACTGTAGTCCGCCAGGCCCCTCTGTCCGTGGGATTCTCCAGGCAGGAATACTGGAGCGGGTTGCCATGCCCTCCTCCAGGGGATCTTCCCAACCCAGCATCAAACCCACGTCTCCTGCACTGGAAGGTGGACTCCTTACCACTGAGCCACCAGGGAAGCCCATCATATGAGGATTAACATGAAATAAATATTGTTTTATATTTCTGCCCTTGTTATGGTCATTGCTATGAAGGATGAAAATGCCATGAACAAAGGCTCCTTTCTGAATTCACACTCAAATACAATATAAACTTAAACTACAGTTAACACTGAAGACATTTAAAAAAATGGGTCCCAAGCTGTTTCAACCCTTGCTTCTGTAATTCTCCAACTAACAAGAATACCAACTGTGCCCCAAATGCCGTGTTCTTTCCTGCCTTCTCAGACGTCAACATCTCTCTCCTATCTCATATCTGTAAGCATGACAGATGAAAGGAAACAAGACATTTAACACTGGTTGAAGCACAGACAGCATTCCTTCCCCACCCCCAGAGAATCTGATTTAACAGGGTCATGTCACCAGAATTTACTTCCTTAATAAATCTAGTCAAATTTACAAGACTAGTCAAATTTACAAGCCGCTAAAGAAAGGCTGAATTGAAGAGGAGCTAAGATGAATGCAAAGCCTACCTGTTGCTGCCAAACAAATATCCTAATATCCCTCCGGTTCCCAAGCCAGTCCAGAACCCGGGTCCTGAACGTTCGTGCCCTTGCTGTCCGGTGAAAGCATTGCCAAAACCAGCAGTTGCACCATGTGGTCCTGGAAATAAAAATGATTTTCTTATGTATCCTCTCTTAAACAAATCATCGCCTACAAAACTAAAGGTAAAATATGACATTTCAATTGCTTCATGTGTATGATTTAATAATAATACTTTGGTCTCAACTTATAAACAAGTTATATTCAAAAAATGTACTCAAAAATCATTCTTATAACTAAGGAGTGCCTCCCTTTCCCACACACATGGAGGACGAGGGATGTGTTTCAGGACAGTGGAAGGAGCTTTCTTCCTGAAAGGTCACATCCACCCTGCTCCAGATCAGCTACTGGAAGACGACCACACGTGTCAGTTACTTCCCTTCTACCTCGTGGGCATCTCCAGAGGCGCCAGGTGAGAGCCGCACCTGAGTGTCAAGCGGAGGATCCAAGTGGAGGGTATTTGTTAGTTGGGAAGTCAGGTCTTTAAAGAGACCCAAAAAATATCGTCTGTTCAGAGGAAGGTTTTCTTAAACTGCTGTGTGATATACATAAAAGAAGGCACGAATCCTACGTGTACAGTTCTTACAGATAATCCCGTGTGTAATACATTTGCATGTTCTACCCATGCGCGTAACCACCCCCCACATCAGTAAAACCTTTCCAGCACCCAGAGTCCCTCATGACAACTCCCACGCCAAAGAGAAGCCGACTCTGACTTCTCCCACTACACTTTGGTTTTACCCTGTCTTGAACTTTTTATAAACAGAATCATACAGAGACATTCTTCTGTGTCTGCTATATATTATGTCCATGAGAGTCGAACTTCACCACTGCATGTATCAGTTTTGTTTTCGTTTTTTCTAAATTTTTCTATAGTATTCTAATGTGTGAGGGAAAACAAAAAAAATTTGTCTCATCCTAATGTATACAGACACTCTATTTCCAGTTTTTGGCTGCTATGAATAAACTGCCCCGAGCATGCCTGTGCACATCTTTCTGTGCACACATGTGCATTTCCCTTAGGTGTGCATCTCGGAATGAAACTGCTGGGTCACTGGGTGACGTGTGTCTAGTTTCAATACATACTGACAGTTTTCCATAGTGTTTTATCATTTTAACCTCTTCCAGCAAGTTCCAGTTAACTACATCCTTGCCATTACTTGGTAGTCTGCGCTTTTAATGTCAGCCATTATGATTAAATGGTAGTTAATTAAGAGCTCGGGTTTTAATCTGCATTTTCCGGAAGATGAATGATGCTAAGCACCTTTTCAAATTTTTACTGGACATCTGGATATCTTCTTTTACTATTAAAAAAAAAAAAAAAAAGGTGTTCAAATCCTCTGTCCACTAAAAAAATTCAGTTGTCTGTCTTTTCTCTATATGGGAGTTCTTTATTGTAGACAAACGTCCTCTGTTGGAAATACGTTTTACAGATACCTTCTCCCAGTCTGTGGCCTGCCTTTTCACTCTCTTAAAGTTGTTTTTAGATGACTAGACATTCTTAATTTAATCTAACTTACCCATCTTTTCTTTTTGGCTGGTATTTTTTGTACTCAAAGACATTTTTGCCTATTGTGACAAATATTTTCCTATGTTTCCTTCTGGAAACCTAATTGTTGTACCTTTTATGTTGAACTCTGTAATATTTAATGAATAAAATTTTGTGTATGGTATGAAACAGAGTTCAAGGTTATTACCAAATCTAAACAAGTCTGACTAGGTAATTTATAATTTAATCACACATCCTTAAAATAGTAATCACAATTGACTTAAAAGAGAAAACCAAAGCAGTAAAAAAAGTCAAAAGTAAAAAATAAGAAGACAAATCTGCTTTGGTTTCCCAATGTGAGCATTTTTCTACTTCAGAAACCAGCACAGGTTTCTGACTTCTGACTTACTCACTGCCATTGCCTAGGAAAACATACCTGTGAACTCAGACTTAAAGCCTGCAGGAGGAGGCCCGGCTGAGTTGGTGAATCTCTGATAACGATCGGAATATGGAGGATACTCAGAATATGGTGGAGGTGACTCATGACCATCACTGAGGAAGAATTTATAAACTCCAAAGGCAATAGCAAGCAGCACCACGATGGTAACCACTCCACTGAGGTTACAAGACTCTGGGGAGTACAACTTATTATAATAGTTAGAGAATGAGTTAAAGCCATGCTCTTTTCCAGACTCTCTCAATTTCTTCAGGCCAAGTTCCGTGTAATCTAACTGATACTCCAAGCCACAGGAACCTCTAAGTACATACTGGTCTTCAGAGGATTCATAGCCTTCGCAGCTCACCACAGTTTTTCCAAATTTGTATGCGACATCTAAATCGGTCTTACATTCCCACTGTGACAAAAAAGTAGAAATAGGTTATTAGAATCATAAGATTTTTTTTTTCACTCAATATACATTATTTCGGCTGTATGAGTGAGTGAAAGCCTCTCAGTCGTGTCCGACTCTTTGAGACCCCATGGACTTCTCCATGGACCCCCTGGACTTCTCCAGGAGAGAATACTGGAGTGGGCAGCCTTTCCCTTCTTCAGGGGATCGCCCCAACCCAGGGATCAAACCCAGGTCTCCTGCATTGCAGGCGGATTCTTGACCAGTTGAGTCACAAGGGAAGCCCAAGAATACTGGAGTGGGTAGCCTATTCCTTCTCCAGCAGATCTTCCCGACCCAGGAATCAAACCAGGGTCTCCTGCATTGCAGGCAGATTCTTTACCAACTGAGCTATCAGGGAAGCCCAAACAATAAAATGAAGCAAGGGAATGATAAGCAAAATTCAGAATGAGTGTTTCTGTGCTGGGGGAGGGCAAACTAGGAGCTTCAGAGATATTGGTGATGTTCACGTTCTACTAAAGCTAGGTGGTGGGTACAGGAGTGCTCATTTATTACCATTCCTTATTTCTTACATATAAATGTGAAGAATTCTTTTGTACATATTAAGCCTTCCCTAATTTACAAATTTTAAGCAAATTTTTTAAAATGTCAACTTTTTAATCACTGTTGTTGAAGCAACTTTCTTTAAAAATAGAGGTTTTTTAAAAACATTTAAGGTTCAAAAATCAGCATCATATATGAGTACCTGGTAGCTCCATACAGCATTAGAGATAGTATATAATCTTCTGAGAAAAACTTTCCATACAAATTCTACAAAAACCATGAACTACCATTCCCAAGGTCCAATCCAAGAAGCAATGTGCTTAAAGCTTTTTCTAAAGATACTTAGAAAAACACAAAAAGAATCTATGTTAGCCTCAAATTTTCCAGCTTAAAAAAAAAGTCCAGGCGTAGTTTGAATTTTCTAACTATTTTCAGCTGAATGCTTCTCTAACAACTTTTTTAAAAACAGAAGCTAAAATAGATCTGCTTGGTTCTGTTGCTTTTCTCTTTTTTGGACAATATCTTCCTCTCTCAGACTTCAGGTACACTGTAACAGCTTTATTCATATACAATTCACATACTAGACACTCACCCGTCTCATTGGTCTGTGGTCTGTTCCCAGAGCTGTGCAGCCATCACCACAACCGATTCTGGAATGTTCTCATCACCCCCAAGAGAAACCTCATCTCCACGAGCAGTCACTCCATTTCCCTGCCAGTCTCCCAACTTTAGGCAACCACCAATCTGTCTGCAAGGATTCCCCTATTCTGAACATATCACATAAATGGAAATATACAGTATGTGGTCCTATGTGACTAGCTTCTTTCATTGGCAGAATGTTTTTAAGGTTCACACATGTAGCATGAATCAGCACTTCATTCCTTTTTGTGGCTCAGAAATCTTCCCTCGTATGGAAACACCCCATTTTGTTTATTCGTTCATCACCGAGGGACGCTGGGCTGCTCCTGCTTCTTGGCTTTTCTGTGAAAAACGCTGCTGCAAACATTTAGTATGTGGACACAAACGTGTGGACACACGTTTCCGGTTCTCTTGGGTGAACACCTACGAGTGGAATGACTGGGGCATACATGTTTTAAACTTTTGAGAAACTGCCAGTTTTTCTAAGTGGCTATTCCAGTTCACATTCCCAACAGCAGTGTATGAGCTTCTCACATCCTCACTGACATTTGTTATTGCGTCTTTTTGATGGCAGGCATCCTGTTGGGTATGAACTGGTATTTTACTGAGGTTTTAACTTCTATTTCCTTGAGAGCTAATGATGTGGAACATTTTTTTTCCACATGTTTATTGACCATCTGTATATCTTCTTTAGAGAAATGTCTAGTTAAATGCCTTATCCACTTTTAAATCTGGTTATCTATCTTCTGAGTTGTAACAGCTCTTCACATACTCTGGACACAAGTTCCTAATCAGATGTATGACTGCAAAAGCTTTCTCCTTTTGTGTACATCCTTTTCACTTTCTGGAAGACTAAAAGTTTTTAATTTGGATAATATAATATGTAATTTTTCTATTGTGCAGTTGCTACCACTACTCCATTTTTTAAATAATTTCATTTGAAGGAAGATTTAAAAGCTTGTTGATTTAGGTAAATAAGACAAACTCAATCTCTATTGGTATTTCATGTTAACTGTCATTTCCTTAATAGTATATACTAGAAGTGATTTAGGTAAATAAGACAAACTCAATCTCTATTGGTATTTCATGTTAACTGTCACTTCCTTAATAGTATATACTAGAAGTGGCTTTTAATTATTATATTTAAACTCTCAGAGTTAAAAAAAAAAAAAACTCTCAGAGTTAAAGGAGGCTCTCTCCCGCTACTAAACATAAATCAATGTATGATGGCATCTAGATTTCTTTGCTCTGCCATTCACTCCCTTCTCTATCTCTTCAGCTCTAAAAATCTTATCATTCCTTACTAACACAGCACATCACAGTTTTCCTCTTGAAGTCTTTCCCAATCCCCCCAACAACACATAACTTTACAATGCTTTGTTGGCACCTAGATGTAATGTGAGTGCTTGGCTCATCTTTTCTACCAGGAAGAGAGGTTCTCGGGGGCTGTGACTCCATTGTTCATTTTTGTACTATACTATTTAATATACGTCGAGTGAATGACTACTGATAGTATCTTTTTTCCATCAAGACTGAAAAGTAATACAAAAGTAATTTCAGCTTTAACCTGAAGATCCCATGGTTCAGTTAGCAAGACTATGAAAATGTATTGTGAAACAAGTATCACCAAGCAAATAAGAACTTTCTCCCTGAATTGCATAAACTTGGTTAAAGATTATACCAAATAAGACTATCACTCTGATGGAACAGTAAATTGTCAACACAAGTTTCTTGCAAGATGACCAACCACCTTAGGTCCTTTTTGAAAGCAGGTATGATACAAAGTAGAAATCTAATAGTACTGATTTAAACTGAATTCAGTTAATAAAATCTATTCCATTTCTAAAGGATAGTAAATTTTGGAACTTCAAGGAGATGGTCGAGCCTAAGAACAAAATACCTGAGACTTAAAGACAATAAACAGAGGCCAATGAAATGTTTTCATTCAGAACCATCCTCAGTTCAAAAACAACTTTAAAATAAACATTTGAAGCATAATAGCGACACATGTAACCCCACTACTTACAATCTACAATGCCTTAATAATCATCGTTATTTTCTAAGGGTAGGTTAATGACAGAAAAATAACAACCAGAAGAAATCTTCCCCCCACCCCCCAAGTATATGAAAAGTTTTAAGAACTTACTAATGTCTTAGAAAAAAGTTATAACATAAAAATTACAATGAATATTTCCAGGCTTTAAAAGCAATCCTTTTCTTTCGGAGAAGCTTTTTTCCAGAGAATGGATGACTGATTTATATTTATATAGTTTAGCATAACCTTAGATTTTCTACATGTGCTTGCCCAAAATACTGAACAACGTCTCAATAAACAGTTTTCTGAAAAAAATTCAATTTAGACTGGCATCGACATAACAATATTACCTGTACATCGTAACCATCCCAGCCTCTGTTCTGACACTGTATGACTTTAGGGGTGTAAGAGTCACATCCAGCTGTACCTCCCACGCATTTCAGCTGCGGGATGGGATCCAACCTCCGGGAAGTGGTATAGCGGTCATAGTAGAGGGTGAGAGCTTTTATGTCCCGCAACAATATTCTGTCTGAAACAGTAAGAACACAGATAAACAGACGGTAACTATTTTGTCCTATAAAAAAGAATCGTTCTAGTCAAACCCTTGTGGTAGGAAATACTTTCAAAAGTCAGAGTCCTGCCTTTTGAGGATGACCACGGAAGAGTAGACGAAGGAGTTTCCCAAATCCCAAAGCCATCACAACAACCTTCAGGTCTTTCGCACAAAATTCAGAAAGTCACACCTCTGAGGCCTCCCTTCATTTTAGGATGGATGCCCCCCTAAACGGCTTCTATACTGTAAGTTCTACATAATTTTTGCAAATCAGAGGCAAAAGTACATTACCCTGAAATACTGTACTACTGTATGACAACATCGATGGTTAATTTAAAAAGCAAAAAATATACACAAATGCTCCTGGAGCATATTTAATGACTTGAATGTCTGTCAAGAGGTAAATGGTTTAATACAATTTTGGCCTAGTCCCAAAATCTACGGCAGTTAAAATGAGTGAACTAGAATTCGTGTATCACAATAGAAACAGTAAAAACATCTCAAGCAAAATGCATGCTGTAGAATGTTTAGCAGGACAGCTTTACATGAACCTTGAAAACTGGCCACACAGCACTCCTTACTGTTAAAGTTGATACATGTATATAATAATGTATGAGAACCACACAGGACTGACTAAATAGAGTATCTCTGAGGAGAGAGGGAGATAAGAGACTTTAGCTCTCTAATGTTCTATTACTTTGCAGGTGGGAAGAGACTTGCTGCAAATACAGTAAAATGTGAAGATTCAATAAAACTGGGTGGTGAGGATATGGGATTTTCACTGTATACTTCTGTGTGCTTAAATATTTTAAATATTTCAAAATTTTAAAAAGTTAGAAACAGTTACATTATCTTACAAGTTAAAAACCACACTGACAAAGCAGTTTAAAAAGAAGACATCAAAACAAGGAAATTAAGTCCAGCACTGATGTACATGAATTAGTTCTGAAGTGTTACTAGACAATGAAAAATCTTCCTACTTATCATCTTTGGATTATGATGGAAGATACTGTGGATTGGTTCACTCAACATCCATTTTTCCCTCAAACTGGTGGTACTTCTTGCAAAGCTAAAAGACTCCTAAAACCTCTTAAAGCTACAGTTCCCGAAAGTGATCTCAGTTCTGGCAACTGGGGGGACTCAAGCAAGACCCAGAGGGCAGAGCCTCAACTCAGACCACGCTCGGGCTAGCAGGCAGCTATGGGGCTCAGGGTTTTTTTGACACTGTCCACTACCCCATAATTAGCTTTGTGGATGCCAGGAGGCTTGATGGAAGTACCTATTGATCACTGCTACAGATGAAGCAGGCATCACTTTCTACCATTTTGTTAGCACGCAATTCCCTATATCAACCTGTCAAATTGGCAGAATGTGCTGCCTCTCAAATTCCACTGAAAGTACAATAAACGAACTGTCTTGATGATGTGAATAAACAAGGTGAGGCAAAACAGGAAAGGAAATGGCAACAGAATTCTAGAAGGTGAAAGCAGACGGACTAGTGAAAGTCACTCAGTCGTGTCCAACTCTTTGCCACCCCATGACTATATATAGCCCATGGAATTCTCCAGGCCTGAATACTGGAGTGGGTAGCCTTTCCCTTCTTCAGGGGATCTTCCCAACCCTGGAATCGAACCCAGGTCTCCCGCATCGCAGGCGGATTCTCTACCAGCTGAGCCACCAGGGAAGCCCAAGAATTCTGGAGTGGGTCATCTATCCCTTCTCCAGCGGATCTTCTCAACCCAGGAATCAAACTGGAGTCTCCTGCATTGCAGGTAGATTCTTTACCAGCTGAGCTACCAGGGAAGCCCCGGACTAGCCGTTAGTCCTAAGTATAAGTCAAATGCCAAACGAGCAGGTGGGAAAACTGAGAACCAACCCGACACACACAATGCAATCCTTAAAAGGAACGGGAAATGGCAGTTCTTGAATAGCAGTCCACGGAAAGTACTCTTGAATAGCAGCCCGTGGAACCTTGAGACGAAGCTACATCCCTAGATAGTTTCCCCAAGTCGTGTATAGTTGTGAAATATACATATGTATTTTATAGTTTTTTAAAGTCTAAAAGTAACTCGTTTTCCCTTTAAAATAAGAGATCCACTCTTCCTCCAACTTGGTACTTCTATGATAACCAAAACTAGCAGCCTGGTAAGTAGCTTCTTGCTCACACAAACAGATACATATGCAGAGGCTGTTTTGATTCTTGTTTATTTTTATAAAATTGAATCATACAGTGCACATGAGTCTTCACATGATTTTCCACCTAATCATAGATATTCTCTGACATCAGCAAATACATATCCTATTTATATTTACCAAAAATAGCTTAATTAATTAGACTAAGCTGAGAATTATTGGCCATATTCTCTTAACAAAACTAAAAATAATATAAAATAATAACATATAAAACAATAGTAAAAAGACAGCCAAAAACCAGTATCAAAAGAAAGGAAAACTGGACCATAGCTAACAAAATATATATGTAATTAAACTTATGTGGTGGTTTAGTCACCAAGTTGTGTCCGACTCTTTGTGACCCCATGGACTATAGCCCACCAGGCTCCTCTGTCCATGGGATTCTCCACGCCAGAATACTGGAGTGGGCTGCCATTCCCTTCTCCAGGGGATCGTCCCCACCCAGAGATCGAACCTGGGTCTCCTGCATTGCAGGCAGATTCTTTACCAATTGAACTATCAGGGAAGCCCCAATTAAACCTATAGTAATAAAAACACTACCACAGGATTAGGAAAATTGATCATCCTGTGCACAATGTATAAAAATTAATCCCTGATGGTTAAACACTCACCATAAAACATACAACCAATTAAAAATACTGGAAGAAAGCCCAACAGAATATGTTTATGATCCTGGGATTAGAAAGATCTTAAGACACCAAAAGCAAGACGGACCAGTAAGACAGAGACTGTACTTCGCAAATCATGTTCAATCTATGAAAACCCAAGAATCCATAATAACACTCAGAGAGAAAGCCAAAAACTCATTTGTCTATACTTAAAGTGGCTACCAATCAATCACCTCCTTTGAAAATGAGTAATTAAGGATTTTAAATTAAATGTTTATCCTGACTCTCTAGCCAGAACTATAATCTGAAACAGTAGATAATCTCAACTTTACTGAAGAATATCAGTCAATAAAAGCAGAGGAAAGTAATAGGAAAATCATCATTTTACAACCCACTAAAGAACAGATTCAGATTCGGACTAATTAGTTTTAAAATCATTAAGCAAATGGATATCGGTATGGTGCCAAGTAACACTACAGGAGTGCTTTCTAGTCACAAGAGGGGGGAAATGTAACTTCACAAAGGAGAAACAGAGCCACTGTAATCCACTTGTCAAACTTAGCACTGCCGAAGGTAGAACAGAGCGTATTACACCATCTCCAGTGATGTAACCTCCCAAAGTATTTAATACGAATCTAATCAATCCCTTGAACCTAGCATTCAGTTTACTAGCTAAATCAATGCCATGAGAAAACAGAATCTAGAGGGTAGGATATTCTGAAGGACAACTGGCCCAATCCCTTCAGCAAAGCAGAGGCATGAAAAAAAGAGACCCTTCTATATTTTCAAAAGACTTAAGGGATAATTCAATCACACGCAATGCATGGTCCTAGACAGGGCCCAGGTTTGAACAAACTAGTTAAGACATTTCAGGGACAACTGTGGTATCTAAATATGAAATAAGTAATCAACTGGTATTAAGAAATTAGGCTTAATTTCCTTAGATGTAATGTTATTTTTACTATATAGGGAAAAGTTCATTTTAAAAAGGTTTATACTGAAGGATTTACTTATGGCCTGTAATTGATATTAAAATATTTCATCATTTTAAAAAAGAGAGGGTTGAAAGAAAAGAGAAATAAGATTAATAATTTTCCATCAAAACTTAAAGATACTTTCCCCAGAATTCCTCCAGTAGATTGACAAGATCACTTAGTGTCAAGAGATTCAAGTAAAATAAGTATTTGACTTTTCCAGTATGTATATGGAGAAAGACAAGGAGAAGAAAGAAGAGAACAGCTTTTGATAATCATCAAACACTGTCTGTCATGTTTGGTACAGAGAGTAAAAGAAATAACATTTTATTTAGAGCTGTTGAACCTACAAAATCCAAGAGAACTTTCCAAAAGACAACTCTGTTATATTAGGAGAATTTGACAAGACGGTTGGATATTTTGTCAGGTTTCCAAAAGACCAAAGCTCTTCTTATAACTGTAATGTCTAATTACAGATGAAAATTTAAAGCCTATCTCAAATTACTGACAAATTACTATATTTTTATATGACAAATTACATATATATACTATATATGTGTGTATAATTGCTATATACATCCATAAAATATCTAGAAACAAACTTAAGGTCAATATGTGATCTATATAAGAAAAATATATATATAAATAAAACCTAAATAAATTTAAGGCACTTGCAACCAAGAACCCAACTGGGCTTCTTTGGAACTAGAAAGAAATTATGTTAAAGGCTTGGGAAAATTAATGTCTATAAATAGTCAAAAAATTTTCTGAAAAAGAATACATTGCTTAAATAAGCTAAAAGGATAGACTATACAGTACAAGGAAATAGAGCCATTATTTTGTAACAACTTTAAATGGAAAACAATCTTAAAAAAAATACCAAACATATGTTGACACCTAAAAACAAACATTGTCAGTCAATACATCAATTAAAAAAAAAGAAGGCATTGCTTTACCAAGTGATAAAGCTTACTATAAAATTAAAATAAGCAAAATGGTATGAACAGTAACAGAAACAGACTAGTGAATCGTGAAACAAAAGAAAGTCTAGAAATAAATCCAGATATACGTGGAAATTCAATACAAGATAAAGTGGGCTTTTTAATTCAGTAGAAAAAGGATGCCTTCTTTAATAAATGTTTTGTCATAACTGACTATACAATTAGAATAGAACCCACCTACAGAAAGAGAGACAGAAATTTTCACTCAGTCGTGTCCAACTCTTTGTGATCCCACTGTAGCCCACCAGAATCTTTGTCTATGGAATTCTCCAGGCAAGGATACCAGAGTGGGTTGCCATTCCCTTCTCCAGGGGATCTTCCTGACCCAGGGACTGAACCCAGGTCTCCTACATTGCAGGCAGACTCTTTACCATTTGAGCCATCAGGGAAGCCCCAGAATAAAATCCACCTAAGACTATATAAAAACTTAATTCCATGTGAGCCAAAGATCTAAATTTCCCAGAGCTACACTAAAATAAACTATTGTATATTAAACCCATACTACCTCCTACTAAATAAAAAATTGTAACAATGAAAATGTTCAATGGTTTAAAAAATCAGAAAGTATTACCAAACTAAATAATAGGAATAATAAACTTGACTTTGTTGCACAAGGGTTGAGATAATGCAGAGAACACTGAACTAAATTCCCACCACCAGCTTGCAATATGACTTTGGCCATGTCACTTTACTTACCTGTATAGAAATTACCAGTAAAGAAAGATAAGATTAACCAAAAAACTGGCTGTGAAGCTTAGATATGATTTACTAAAATTATCTAACAGAGTTCTTGACACATAATAGGAGATCAAGTATAAAAAATATTAGCGTTCCCAGGTGGCACTAGTGGTAAAAAAAAAAAAAAAAAAAAACCTCTCCTGCCAACGCAGGAGACTTAAGAGACCCAGCAGGTTCGATCCTCGGGTTGGGAGGATCCCCTGGAGGAGGGCACAGCAACCCACTCGAGCATTCCTGCCTGGAAAATCCCCATGAACAGAGGAGCCTGGCAGGCTGCAGTCCATAGGGTGGCACAGAGTGGACAAGACTGAAGCAACTTAGCACGCACACACATCCCTATGGGTTTTCATCACCATAAACTCCACAGCATCTTTCCTCCTAGAGATCCTAAACGCCGCTACGTTTTGTGTCCCCCAAAATTCGTATGTGAAGCCCTAATCCCCAAGAGATGGCATTTGGAGACAGGGCCTTTGAGGGGCAATAAGTTTTATATGAGGTCATGAGTACTGAGCCCCAATGATGGGATCGGTGCCCTTCTAAGAATAGAAAGAGACCAGAGCTCCCATCTCCCCACCCCCGCTCTGTAATGTGAGAATGTTAACAAGACAGCCATCTGCAGAGCAGGACGAGGGGCTTCACCAGACACCAAATATGCTGGCACATTTATCTTGGACTTCTCAGCCTCCAGAATTTGAGGAATAAAAGCTGCTTACCACCCAGTCTATGGTATTTTGTTACAGAAGTTTCAACTAAGACAAGGTCTAAGAACAAAATGCTCACAACCTTACTCCACATCAGTCAAGGGTCACACAGAGTTCCCTGAAATCCAGACTCACAAATCGAAATTTACTCACAGGAGGTCTCAAGCTTAAGGTGAATAAAACCCCAAACCTGATTCTCCCACAATCCCACATCTCAGGAAATGGTAATTCCATCCTTCTAGCCACTCAGACCAAAAACCTTTTAGTCATCTTTGTCTTTTCTCTTCCTTCCACCCCTATGTCTAATCCAGCAGAATTATCTTGTCATTTCTACATTCAAAACAAGTAAGAAGCCAACCATTCTCATCAACTCTACGGCTTCTCCCGTGGCCCAAACCATCACCTCTCTTGAAACTTCACTGGCCTCCCAGCTTCCCCCCGACCCTCACCCACTATGGTCTGTTTTCCAAGGAGCAGACAGAATGAGCCTCTAAAATACTGGTCATATTAAATATATATATAAATACACACTCACACATATACACGCACATATGTGTGTTGTGTGTCCTGTTCTTTGTGACCCCATGGATTGTAGCCCACCAGGCTCCACTGTTCATGGGGATTCTCCAGGCAAGAATACTTAAGTGGATTGCCATGCCCTCCTCCAGGGGATCTTCCCAACCCAGGGATGGAACCTAGGTCTTCCACATTGCAGGAAGATTCTTTATCCTCTGAGACACCAGGAAGCCCATGAAGAATGGAGTGGGTAGCCTAACCCTTCTCCGGGGGATCCTCCTGACACGACCAGATAGAATAGAGTAGGATAAAATAAAATACAGGTCACAGCACATCTGTCCATTCAGATTTCTCATTAATTATCACCTTAAATGTGACTTCTTCCCTGACTAATGTATATTTTGAAACTCCCTGCTTCTACCTACACACTCTGTTCTCCGTATCCTATTTTTATCAATGTCCACACCACTATTGAGGCTTCCCCAGTGGTGCTAGTGGTAAAGAACTTGCCTGCCAATGCAGGTGATGCAAGTTCGATGCCTTGGGTCAGGAAGATCCCAGGAGAAGGAAGTGGCAACCCACTCCAGTATTCTTGCCTGGAAAATTCCACAGACAGAGGAGCCTGGGGGTCTACAGTCCATGGGGTTGCAGAGTCAGACACGACTGAGCAACTGAGTACACATATTTAAATAGTACCACTATTTACAATACAACACGATTTTTTACCTGATTTGTTTATTGTCTATTTCTCAACAGATGTAAACTCCTTCAGGGCAAAACACTGTTTGTTCACTGCTATGTATCCAACACCCAGAAGAATAACAAATACAAAGTAGCTCAATAAATAATTTTGAAAAATTTTAGGTACTCTCTTTAGAACTGGTACAATTTTTCTTTTCTGGGCATATTATTGCTTTGTTTTAGCTAAGGACAAAGTAAGTACATTCAAAGTCAAACAAAAGATAAACAGTTCCTCAAAAGAAAGTTAAGGCCAAGTAGTTAAGACTGTGTTTACTCTGAAAATATTTCAGTGCCTTTTGTTCCAGAACAATAGTTTTATAGAGCAGGCAGACTAAGAGCTACCAGGAAGCAGTTCACCATTGATTTAAATGTGGTTCCTGTTTTTCATTCCCTTGACTCATCTGTAAACCTCACTTCTTTATTTAAGAAAGGTTGAAGGTTCAACTAATTAATGTTTTAATCCAGTTTATAAATTATAAATCTGATCAAAGTCTCCTATCTATATAAAACTTTCTAGAAATACATATGTAAAATGTATAGACATTTAAATCCAACTTGACTTTTTAGTAAAACATCAACATCAAAAGAGTAGTCAAAGTCAAGTATTTACAATAACACCTCCTCTTTTTAGCATTTAAAAATAGTAATAAGAAGCTAAGAAAATAAATCTGTCCCTGAAGTTCAAAACACAGTCATTTCCTATCAGCAAATCACTACAGCAATACTGGTACACTTCCCATGCTTTAATACTCCGCAAAGCAAAAATGATGTTTTCATTGTTTGAAAATCACTTTTTACATCACTCCAATTTAACAGCATGCACCACTAATAGGAAAGACTGTGTGTATATATACACACATACATTATTAATTATATGGAATATTACGGTTCCCATAAAACGTCATTAGAAAATTCAAATAACACAGTGATATAAAATAATTTTCTTAAAAATCACTTATTATGTACCATCACCAAAATATAATATATATATTTTTTAATTCAGTGAGAAAAGCTGATGTAACGCAATGGACTTCACTGTAATAGTCAGAAGCAGCAGCATGAGTTGCGCTCACATAAACAGCACAGTCTATGTCTCTGCTAACCTTGAGAGCCCCCTGGACAGCAAGGATATCAAATCAATCCATCCTAAAAGAAATCAACCCTGATTATTCACTGGAAGGACTGATGCTGAAGCTGAAGCTGAAGCTCCAATACTCTGGCCACCTGATGCAAAGAGCCGACTCATTGAAACAGACCCTGATGCTGGGAAAGACTGAAGGCAGAAGGAGAAGGGGCAACAGAGGATAAGATGGTCGGATGCAACATCGACTCAATGGACATGAGCTTGAGCAAACTCAGGGAGATGGAAGAACAGGGAAGCCTGGCGTGCTGCAGTCCATGGGGTCACAAAGAGTCAGACACGACTGGGCGACTAAACAACAACAACAACAACAACAATCTACCTCCAATGTCTGCAGCCTGTCCGCTAAATGTGACTCAGACACTGCGGGTGCTGTGGCAACCGCCAGGTATAGCAACAGGCAGCCAAGACAAATGCCAGCGACGATGACGTCAGGGAGTCTTGACAACAAAGCAGGACGCGCAGGCGAGGGTCGAGCTTGCCACCCAGACTCGGGGGACAGGGGCTGTCGCCCGAGAAAGGAGAGGGTGGGCCAATTCCGGGCGTCCAGGGAGGGGAGAAGGAAATGGTAACCAAGCCAGGATCGACCCGCCCCGCCCACTCCCCATAGTCCACCCGTCCGGGAGGACGTCGGGGAAGCGCACGCGCGACAGGCAGGAGGACGGAAACGAGAAACTACGGCAGAAGGGCTCAAAGGGCGGCGAGCGGAGATGATCCTCCACTGGCTGAAGGCAGCGGGAAGGGGGGAGTGTGGGCGGCACTCACCGCGCTCGTCCCAGCACCGGGCTGTGCCCACGACCAGCAGGAGCAAAAGGAGGCTGGACGGAGCGCAGCGCCCGGTCGTTGCCAGCCCGCCGGCCGCCGCCATGGCGCTGAGCGAAGATGGCGCGCGGCAGCCGGGCACTCGCGGGCCAGAGCCGGGGCTGCAGGTGTCCACCCGCCGCTACGCACTGACGCCGGTGGCTCGGGCCGCCGACAAACGAAGGTCTGCCGCAGAGCCGCTGCCGCAAGACGGTCCGTGCGCCACTCTGACGTCACTACCGCTGCGCCGCGTGTGGGGACCAGAGTGGTCACCGTTGTGGGCGGGGCGTGGGCGGGGCGCCGTCATTGGGGCGGAGCCAAGGGCGGCCGCACAGGCTGTGAGCTGGGCTGAGGGCCGGCCACCTGAGGGTTCAACGCGAAGGTGCTGTGGTTGAAGAATGAAACCATTATTAGGCAAAGTCTTTGTGCTCTGCTATGCTTAATCGCTCAGTCGTGTCCGACTCTTTTCGAGTCTCTTTTGACTGTAGCCTGCGAGGTTTCTCTGTCCGTGGGGATTCTTCAAGCAAGAATACTGGAGTGGGTTGTCATGCCCTCCTCCAGGGGATCTTCCCAACCCAGGGATCAAACCCAGGTCTCCCGCATTACAGGCGGATTCTTTACCGTCTGAGCCACCAGGGAAGCCCAAGAATACGGGAGTGGGTAGCTCATCCCTTCTCCAGGAGATCTTCCCTATCTGGGAATGGAACCCGGGTCTCCTGCATGGCAGGCGGATTCTTTTACCAGCTGAGCTACTAGGGAAGCCCCAGGCAAAGTCTAACTGTAGTCAATTATGTATTTATAAAACCTCAATAACCTTCCCGACAGACGTTACTGTGTCTTACTCAACTTTATATCTTCAGCCCCTAGCATGGTATCTGGCGCAAGATTTGTGTTCCATTAAGTGTTAGTCGCACAGTCCGACTCTAAGACATCATTCAGTGGCTCAGTCGTGTCCAACTCTTTGCGACCCCATGGACTTCAGCACACCATGCTTATCTGTCCACCACCAACTCCCAGAGCTTGCTCAACCTCATGTCTATCAAGTCGGTGATGCCATCTAACCATTCAATCCTCCGTCATCCCTTTCTCCTCCTGCCTTCAATCTTTCCCAGAATCAGGGTCTTTTACAGTGAGTGCGACCCCATTACTGTTTGCTAAATACAGAGTGGATTTGAGACAGAGGTGGCGTGGAAATATAGTTTGGTTTCCGAAGCTCAGAACTTTTACATATTTCCTTCTACGTAGAGGCAGTGGCAATTTACAAGATATTTGGAGGAGAAACTACCACCTAAATAAAGAACCAGCCAGAGAAAACAGTTATGTGCATAGGCGTTATCTTTGAGGTTTGAGAGGCCTGGGTTTCTCTCCATTCATTCATTCCTTCAACAAACATAGGTTGAGTGCCTAATATGTATCTGGTGCTGTTTTAGGCTTAGAGGATACAGACAAGGTCCCTGTTCTCATAGAGTTTACACTGATAAGAAACAGGACAAAAGGAAATAATAAATTAATAAACAAAGATAACAGTGATAGTGCATTGATGAAAATAAAACAGTAATGCAATAGAGACTGGGGCTTCTCTGGTGGCTCAGCAGTAAAGAATCTGCCTGCCAATACAGGAGACCCAGGTTCACTCCCTAGGTCAGGAAGATCCCCTGGAGGAGGACATGGCAACCCACTCCAGTATTCTTGCCTGGGAAATCCCATGGACAGAGGAGCATGGCAGGCTACAGTCCATGGGGTCACAAAAGAGTCGGACACTTAACAACAGCACTAGAGACCTAGGAGGCAACTTCAGGGAGAGCCTTGCTGAGGAAGTGATTTTGAAGCTTTGAGACGGGAATGATGAGAAAATGCAAATATCAGGGAACAGCCTTCACCATATGGGGAATGGCAGATGCAAAAGCCCTAGCTTTGTGTTTTGAGGCACATCCTTCACTAATTTGATGAGTACCTTTCTATATTTAGCATCTACTAGTATCTAACAGTACCTGCAAGGCAGCGTTCTAGGCACTGGGGATATACAGTGAATAAAACAAAACTTGGAGGTTGGGAGAGGCAAACAAAGGCAGTGCAACTGAAGGAAAGTAGGTTTGGGAAAGAAAGGAACGAGAAGAGGCATAACAATGGTAGCATGGCGTAGGACCAAGCAGGACTGGAATAAAGATAACAGAGAATTCTAGTCTCCACATATTAGGCTTTTTTTGGGGGGATGGGGGTGAAGTAGAAAAGGACAGCTTTATTGCTTTGTCAGAAAAGGGGGACACAGCGAGCTCATGCCCTTAGAATCATCTGTCTCTCCACATGGTAGCTTTGAGGTGACTGTTAGGAACCCAGATAGACATGTTAAATAGACACTTGGACAGACAAGTCTAAATTTCCAAGCTAAGGTGAACTTTGTATTTATATTACCAAAATGAAAACAGTATTTAATGTCATAGGAAGAGATACAATTCATAGGGAGAGAATTTCGATATAGCAAAGACAGAGCGAAAGTGTGTTAGTCTCCACACAACTCTTTGCCATCCCATGGACTGTAGTCTGCCAGGCTCCTCTATCCATGGAATTGTCCAGGCAAGAATACTGCAGTGCAGTGCCATTCCCTTGTCCAGGGGAATCTTCCCAGCCCAGGGATTGAACCGGGGTCCCCTACATTTCAGGCAGATTACTTCCTCTGTGAGCCACCAGGGAAGCCCAACAAAGACACAGGCCCAGGACCAAATTAAGAGAATACGAACATTTGAACTTCTAGCATAAGATCCTGGAAAGAATCTGAAAAGCGATCTCTGGTGAGGTATAAGAAACAAACAGGAGAGTAGTGGTATGGCAGTTGAGAAAAAGAATGGTCACCAGTGTCCACTGTTGTTGAAAGGCTGGATCAAAAAGTGACCTTTGGATTTTGCAATGTAGAGGCCACTAATTACCCTAAAAGAATTTCTGTTATTTGAGGTCCCATCATTGGCCACATACACTTTTAGACAGTAGTAAACAAAACATAAAGGACTGACCTAATTTACATTCTAGTGGGAGAGACAGCCAACAAATAATATAGTTCAGATAAATAATAAGTGCCTTCAAGAAGGAAACAAGGTAATATGACGTGAAATGCTAAAATAAAGAGGATGTCCAGGAAAGGTTCTGAAGAGTTTTCATTCAAGCTGAGAGCTATATGATAAAAGGCAGTTTTTAAAAACATCTCTGATTCATAGCAATAGCAATATATGAAATCAATTTGGACCTTGATTCAAATAAACTATAAGAGACACTTATGCTCATAAGTGGAAATGTAAGCACTGACTAGATATATAACAATATTAAAGAATTATTGTTTAGGTGTGATAAATGTTCTGTAGTTTTGTTAAGAATCATTTTCAAAACATACTGAGCTATTAAAATCATATCTGGAATTTTCTTCAAAATAACCAAAATAACGTTGGGAAAAATACTATGGGAGGTAAAGGAAAGTGAATGTGAATATAGATAAAACAACATTGTGTGTTAACTGTTGAAGGTAGCTGATGGTACATGGGAGTTCATTAGACACTTCTGATTACTTACTATTTTATTACTTTTTTATATATTAAATTTTTTCTACAACAAAATATTTTTTTAAAACTTCTCTGAGATGTCTCTGACTTGATCTGTAAGAGTTAAGAATTCCAAGCTTACAAAAGTGTAGAGAGGATTAAATTAGATCAGTGTTTAAAGCAACAGATAAGTGTTTATAGCAGCTGCTCGATAAAAAATAGCTCTCTTCCTCTCATCCCCATCTTCGCAAGTTGATTTTGGAAGATAGGAAACTATCTGAATGAAAAGTTTTTGAAACTATAAATTTATGTAAGAATATTTAAAGGACATTTAAAGGATGTAATATTAATGCCTGAAGTGAAATGAAGTGTGGAAGTCACTCGGTCGTGTCCAACTCTTTGTGACCCCATGGACTGTAGCATGCCAGGCTCCTCTGTCCATGTAATTCTCCAGGCAAGAATACTGGAGAGGGTAGCCGTTCTCTCCTCCAGGGGATCTTCCCTCCCAGGGATCGAACCCAGGCCTCGGCATTGCAGGCAGATTCTTTACCATCTGAGCCACCAGGGAAGCCCTATTAATGCTTAGGATTCACTTGGAAAACTGATGAGAAGAAAACTCCTGACATTCCACCTTCTTCAGACAATTATTTTCAAGCTTTGCATAGGAAATCTTTGGGAAGCTGGTTAAAATTTCAGATTTCTGGGCTCTGTCCACAAAAGTTCTGAGCCAGAATGTCTGGAGTGGAACTTAGGAATGTGCATTTTTAAGAAGCATCCCAAAGAATTCTGTTTTAAGTGGTCTTTGAAATACATTTGGAAATACTGTTTTTAAGGTCTCAACTGACTCTAAACAACATCTGTTGTCCAAAAAAATAGTCCTTAGGGTAGCGCTTTTTTTTTTTTTCTTAAGCTGGAAACACTGGATCTCATGGAAAAAATCAGAGCATATTCACTTAGGATTTCCTCATGACCACGGATGCAAAAGAATATAGACCCCTCTAATCTGAAGAATAATCCCAGTTGCCCACTAATGTCATGGAGAACAAATGTCTGCAATGCCCAACCCTTTTGTATTCACAAAAGCAAATTAGGGAAGATGCACTTTACTCAGCCACCAGGGCTTGTGCCCCAAAAGGATTCCTAAATGTGCTCTTTCCCTTCCCCACCCCTGCAAACACTATCTTCTCCCCAGGATGGCTTTTCCCTTTTCTCTCCTACTTATGCACCTGTCCATCCTGCTGTTGTCCCTCAGGGAAATAGTTATCTGACGGATCTAAATCATACTTTCATTGGACTAGTTATCCACTTTCCTAGCAATTGTCCTTGTTGTTATTTTACACCTTTTCGTGTTTGTCTCACTAAACTGCAAGTTCCTTGAGGACAGAAACTGTATCTAGTTTTTAATCACTTCATACTTGGTAAATGTTCAATCGATTTGCAGGACGACTTAACTAAATGTATTTGTACCTCTGCTTTCTCCTTTTTTCCTAGCCCTAGTCAAAACCGACTCTCACAGACTCCCAAGAGCTCGAATTTGTATTAAATCCCGTTTGTATTTGTATTAAATCCCACCTGTTACTGGGTTCCGCCGCTCCTACTTCGGGAGGTGGGTCTCACCAGAACCCCGGTTCCGTGTCAGAAAGTGAGAAGCCAAGTGCAGGCCACCCAACTGGCCTTCCAGCTCCTTTATTACCAGATGGAGCGGAGAGAGAAGTGGGTGCGCTCTGAAGAAAGCTAAAGAATGCCCCCAAAGGCATCACACCACGCGTCCCAAGGGGACGGTTTCCAGTCGCGTTCCTTCTCCTCAAAGGATGTGGGAGGTTGCGGGATTGCCCTTTCGGGGCTTCGGGACGAAGCTGGTGTTTCCACCGCCCCCGAACCCGGACAGGGGCGGAAAGCCTCGGAGAGCACTGATCCCACAGCAGCGCAGCTGAGGAGGAAGGGGCTTGGAGCCACGGTGCCCAGCCCGGCGCGCCCCCCGCGTCCCCCGCGCCCCCGTCGCCCCCGCGCGAGCGCGAGCCGCCGGCGGAAGTGCTGCGTCGCGCACTTCCGGGTGTTGTCTGGCCGCCGCCGCCGCGCGTCTACGGTCTCCAGGCCGCCGCCGCCGCCGCCTCGGGTCCCGGAGGCAGGAGCGACGTCACCACCATGGCCGGCATCAAAGGTGGGCCTGGGGCGCTGAGCCCGGGCGGGCTGGGCCGCCGCCCCAAGAGAGGGGACGGGGGGCCCACGCGGGGCCCGCACGCCGTCTCCCGGGACCGGGCGCGCGCCGCGGGGCTCCCTGCGTTGGCGGCTGACTCCCGGCTCCCCCCGACCGCGACCCCCGCCTACGGTCTCCGGGCTGCGGTGGGCGCGGCGGCCTCCCGGAAAGGACTGGGCAGGGTTGGCGGCTCCCGCGTCAGCCCCCGCCCGGTGCTGAGCTCTGCCGCCTACCTCTCGCCCGTCGCCCCCCGGTGTGAAGAATTGAAGTGGCCCCGCCGGGCGTTCGGAGTCCCGCAGCCGCTCGGCTCCACACACACGCGTTTTGCAGGAGTTTGCATCCGAGGGCGAGGCGGCACGGTGTGGTTTTGAGGGGGTTGAGGAGGCCGCGAGAGATGCCAGTTATGGAAAATCGGTGTCATTTCCCATTTAAAGGCACAACTGCGATCTTTTCGGAAGCTGAGCCGAACCGAGCCCCCAGGAGTGCGCTGGAAGGGCTTTAGGGATGGTTCTTTCCCAGACGTCGGCGATCACGTCCGCGGCAGGACCCGGACTCTTGAGCTTCACGCTCCTAAAACGGATGCGTTTTGATTTGTGGTGTTGCTCTGACTAGGTAAAGCCCGTGAGCGACCCCAAAGGGCTCCTTTTCCCTCCTCCCTCCACAGTTGCACCTTGAGGCTTTTTCACATTTCAATGTTTTTATTAAGTTAGGTTTTTTTTTTAAGGTTAAAGTTTTTTTTATTAAAACTCAATGAAAAAGTTCTCGTTTTATTTGTCTATTTCCTTTAAAAAAGAAAGAAATGTTGCATTTTTTTTTTTCTCTAGGTGTTTGGTAGTTTTGTTAGAAAGGTTAGAAGCAAATAACCATCAACAACGTTTTCAACTTAATTCTTGACAACGAATTACATTGATTTCCTGACCTGCGGCTTTGTTTGAAGGGCAGGCAGGCAGGAAGTGAAGAACTTCAATAACAGTGTTTTTTCTGTTTTTTTTTTTCCTTTAAGGACAGCTTTTGCTGAGCTTCTTCCCCAGAGTCACTTGTTTACTGTTTCTTGTTTATTTATAATGTCTGGAAACATTTCCGGTAGAAAACTTTGTTAGTTGAGCAGTTGGGATAACTTTCCAGTCTCCTTTTGAACTATAACACACCTTTTCAAATACCTGTGTGAAAGGTAGTCATGGTAGAAATGTGTTTTTTAAGATGTTGCCAGTTTCCCAGTTCTTCCCCATTTCTGTACTGTCAGTTAATATAGGAGTCTCTCTCCCAGGAAAATAACTCTGTAATTATGGGCTGGGTGAGTATTAATCAGCAGAAAATATCTCAGACGGAATTGTACTTACACTTTTGGTTTCAGTACAGTTTTCTGATTGTTGTGATTGTTATCAGGATGTTTTCTTCCTGTTGACCTGTCTTTATATTAGGTTGATATAACTGAATCCTGGACTGACTTCTCAAGTCATTTGTCTATTACTTTGTTACATATTGGATTTTTCTGGTAACTCCCAGCTTAGGTCCCTTCTCCTACTGGAGTCTTTTTGTAATCACAGAAACAAAACCCAGTGTCTTGAGAGTTTAGATAATTGGCCTGTTCCACCCCTAACCTGGAGGCTTTGGGAGTAGAAACCAGACTCATCTAAGCTCTGCCTTCTGAATGTTGCATCACTTAATTACAGTGTAAAATTTTGCCGTGTTGATCTGTCATCTGGGACATCCGTTTATACATAGATGGCAAGATTTGTATATACCTCAGCCTGGTTGTTGATTCATAAGACTGGAGGAACTTTACACTTTGGAGAACTCTTTTTGAGCAGTTTATCTAACCCCATTGGTATTTATCTTATCCAATATGACCCAGAGGTGAGATGTCACACAAAGTAATCTTTTGATACCTGAATCATATCTCTTTTCAGTTCCTTGTTTGTTTTTTCTAATAGGTCATCATTAACTTTTTAAGAGCATACTAAAAAGAATTTAGACTCTTTTTTGATGATAAGAATGTAAGTAATTTTTCTCTGTCATAGAACAGTGTTAACCACAGCAACCAAGTTCTAAGGTTACTAACATCTTGGCCAAGATTATCACAAATCTGGTATGCTTTTTGAGATTTTTATGCCTGATTTAACTGGATTTTTTTTTTTTCCAGTTTCTTCCCTCCAATCAGAGGGCAGTTCTTGTCTGCAGCTCTCCCACCTGTTTCTCATCATTTTCAATATGGAAAGCAAAATAAGCTTACAAAATTTTGTGCTCACACGATACAGATAACAGTAGTTGCTTCCAGGAAAGGAAGGTTACTTTTCACTTAACTTTGTTCTGGGTACATGAATTGCCTATTGAAATATATATGTATAAGTGAGCGTAGGTGATTCTTTAAAGTAAAAAGGTTTCATTCCAACATACAACAGTTGTCACAAAAATCAAATAAACAACTTCCGAATAAGAGAGTAAAGAAAAAAAAAAAAGGATAAAGAATGTTAGCTTTAACCTGTGGGCTTTGTGACATCTTGTGTGGTCTCTCTGTTTCCTCCAGGTTTATAAGCTATAGTCTGCATAAGTGGCTTTTGTATAAATAAGGTGTTACTATAGTGACGAACTGAGCTGTTAGGCAATTACCTTGCAAAAAGCAGAGTTGGGTTTTTTTGTTTGTTTTTTTACTTCTTCAGCATGTCTTGTAACAAGTATCTTAGTGTTCAGAGAATTATTTGCATTTTAGATCTAGTACACCCCTTATTTTATAGAAGAAAGAACTGATGCTCAGATGACTTACACAGTCAGATAGTAAGTGGCTGGTAGGAGCTGGGCCCCAGTGCCTCTTGACTCTCACTTGCAACTCTTTCTGCCCAGCTGCACTGGGCTCTCTTCTCATGTCTTCTTTTTTCCATCTCCCCACCCTTTCTCTTTTCCTTCAGCCTACTTTCATTCATTCCACACATAATTATTATGGAGTGTTAAGAGCTGAGGCCTGAGAATCAGTAGAAAACCTCTGTTCTCTGCTCTTGTGGTGTGAACAGCTTAGAAGGAAAGACAAACAAATCTGTATAGCATTGCATAAACATTTATACTGAACCCTTTTCATGTCTGGTTGTCCAAATGTCATGGTAACTTGATAGCTTAAATGTATTCAAAATCGGTTACTCTACTAATCTTTGTTTACCAAGCGTGTATTTTATTTACACTTCAGTTTAAGGAAATTGTTAATTGATAATGACACATAAAATTATATTTTTTCTGAGAACAAACAAAAAACCTGGCTGCTATGATAAATGAGCACAGGGGAGGCACCCCAGAGCAAAGAGAGCCTCCACATGTGTGCCCCAGCCGGAAATGTCCCCCCACATAGCCACAAGGTTGATTTGCTTCTTCACTTCACGTAGATCTCTGCCCAGATGTCTCCTCATCAAAGACGGCTTCAAGACCGATATATCTAGAATAGCACTCCTATGCCCTTAGTTTTTTGTTTTTTTTTTAATAACATTTGACATTTGTTTACTTAAAAAAAAAAAAATCACTTTATTCTCCCACCAGAATGTAAGCATGAGAGCAAGAGTTTTCATTTCTCTTCATTGCCCTATCTCCAGTGTCAAGAACAGTGTGCAGCACTCAGGAGGCACTCCGTAGATATTTGCAGAGTGAAGGGATAAATAAACATAATAGGGGGAATAGGTCTAGTCAGGGGCTTTGTGAAAACTTCACCGAGGAAGAGGTAACTGGGCTGAGATCTAAAGGAAAAGCAGGAGCTCATGTGCCAGAAAGAGGCCAGAGCTGGGATAAGAATGCAAGCTCCTTAGTTGTTCACAGCCTTGCCTTGTTCGTTAACACCATCCCAGCACCTGTTAGGTATTTGACTCTCTGTAGACATTTCTTGAATGAAATGAGTGAATGAAAAAGTATCTGAGATAGAAAGGACAGCATGTGCAAAGGGCCTGTGGTTGAGAGAGCCGCTGACTTCCAGGGGAGGAAAGAAAGCCAGTACAGACGCAGAGGCCAAGGGGTGCAACCTGGGGTGAATGCATGTCCTCACAAGCAGGTAAGACCAGCTTCTGAGGACCTGTCTTAAACTGAACAAAACATGGTAAACTCAGTATTTACCTCACTGTTGACGTCACATTCCCTTGGAAACTTAAAGCTCCTCCTTTGCCACAAATTAAAGTGCAGATATTTTTATTTTTCTTTTCCTCATGCAACTGAAAATCTAATGGCATTAAGGACATAAATGTGTTCAGGGTTGACATGACGTACATCAGTGATCAGAATGAAAACTAAATCTGCTCAGCTCCCATGTCTGTGGGTGTCGTTGATTATGACCATTTTAATTCAGAGAAGTATATCTATTTCTGAGCAGCATTTAACCCCTTGAGTGTTAATTTTGGTTTGTATATGTTGGGTCTTGTCTTGCTAACTTGTAGACTTTTGACAGCTCTTTTGAATTTTAATGTTTCTGTTAAGGTTAATAGACTGCATCCTTGGACCAAAAAAGAAAGTTATTTTCTTAGCCACTATTAGTTGCAGAAATAGAGATTATGTGGAGCTCAAATTGATCATTTATTTCTTTGCTTAATTCTAGACTATTGATTAAGTATACTTTTTCAAGAACATTGTTTCTACTCACTGATATATGTGAAAACACTATAAAATATATGCTTTGTATAGGGGGGTGTGTATGTTGTGTGTGTGTGACCTCAGAAACTGTATTTCGCCTACAGAATGCATCTATGGCTTGTGATAATGTCTTAAAATGGTAATACAACTGAAGGATTGTACCTATGATCCTGAACATTTTCTGATGTGTAGCAGCTTAGGGGAAGAAATCTGACTGTAGTTTTGCAAGCTATTTAAAGATCTGTAGCAAAATTAATTGAGATTATTGACCATAGGTACCCTTGAACACTTTCATCTGTACACGCCAGGGGCGTATATCCAACAAGCAGGCGCTGATCAGGAGAGGTTTTCCCATAGATGAGACCTCTAAAGTCCAATAAAGCTGACTGCAGAGTTTCTCCACAGACTGCTTTTGAAAACTATAGAGATCTGTGGAGTAAATGTCATATTACACTGGGCTTCCCCCATGCCTCAGCAGTAAAGGATCCGCCTGCAATGCAGGAGACTCAGGTTCAATCCCTGGGTGGGGAAGATCCCCTGGAGAAGAGAATGGCAACCCACTCCAGTTTTCTTGCTGGAGAATCCCACAGACAGAGGAGCCTGGCAGGCTACAGTCCATGGGGTCACAAAGAGTTGGACACGACTTAGTGACTAAACTACAACAAATACCATACTAAAGGCTGGAGGAGCATTGATCTTCCAGGCTGGGATGGGACTCCTTTGAAATGGGACCATTAATTTGGGAATGTGGTAATGTGCTGGGCATCTGTCAGGGCTTTGAAAATCAGAATCACTGTATTTTGCTTTGAAGATGCCTCAAATAGCTTATTCTGAGACAAGATAACTCCAGCTTTTGAAGATGAGTCACTAATACATTTGCTTTTTTGGTGTGTTTTGTCTTGCTTTTTGTTTCTGGGATTTCAGGGAATATTCTGACTGCTAATAGTAATGTTAATAAAAATAAATGCTGATTTAATTGCTGTTTCTGTTTGACTTTTTATTTACTCTGCAGCTTTGATTAGCTTGTCCTTTGGAGGAGCAATTGGACTGATGTTTTTAATGCTTGGATGTGCCCTCCCAATATACAAGTATGTAACATTTTTGTTTTTTTGTGTTTAAGTGTAAAATTTTTCTACTTTTACCCACTGAGCCACCAGGGAAGCCCTAAGTGTAAAATTTTTCTGCTTTTAAAGTTAAAACACTTCTTTTTTTTTTTTTACTGCAATAGAAGTAAAACTGAGAAATGGTCATTTGCTAAGGATAAACTTTTAAGTCCTCACTTAAAATTTGTTTGAAAGTATCTTAGGACAGCAGCATGTAGAAAAGACTTTGATTGTTATTCCTTGACTACTGCTAAGTTTTTAATGGCCAGATAGTGAAATGGTAACTCATCACTACTGCTTCATCTGGAGAACCAATTGATTAAGTTATAGACACAAAAATGTAAAATGTCTTTTTCAACACAAACAAAAAACTGTAAACAAAAAAAAAAACTGTAAGCAGAGTCAAGACCAACTGACAAAAAAGTTACGTAAACAATTACTCTATAGGACAGAGAGAATTTTTTAAATCAATAGGATAAATTAGTAAGAAAAATATAGACAGCACAATAGAAAAACAAACAACAAATATGTAAAAAGGACTGCCGTTTGCTAATAAGAAAGAACATGAAAAGATACTCAACCTCACTCAAAATTAGGACTTCGCTAGTGGCTCAGTGATAAAGAATCCTCCTGCCAATGCAGGAGATCAGTGCCTGATCCAGGAAGACCCCACATGCTGCAGAGCAGCTAAGCCCACGTGCCACGGCTATTGAGCCTGTGCCCTGCAGCAAGAGAAGCCATGGCGCTCGAGAGTGGTCCCCAGCTGTCACGACTGGAGAAAGCCTGTGCGCCGCAAGGAAGACCCAGCACAGCCATAAATAAATAATTTTTTTTTAATCACATGGAATCAATTGGCAAAGGTAAAAGATACGACAGATAAGCATTGTCATGTACTCTGGGTGGAAGTTCAAACAGGTGCAGGTCTCCTGGGGGACCAGTTTGCCTGTAGCTCTCAAAATGTATCCTTCCACTTCTTAGAAATTACTCATACAAATCTACTTGCAGATGTTTACAAAGATATGTGTAGTCAGGGGAGAGTATGGATGTTCATGATGGCCTTGTTTATAATACCAACAACAGCAAGAAAACTGGAAGCATCCTAAAGGTCTAGCAAAAGAAAAATGATAAATTAGTACAACCACTGATGGAAATACTGGGTCGTCTTATAAGAGACGAGAAAGAGCTGTGGTTGCTAATCTGTTAAACAGGCAATCTTGTTAAATTTAAAAGTGCAGTGATTCATTTGTATCTCTGAAGTTTATCAATGTGGAAATCTGAAAGGACCCACACCAGTAGGAATGGGAAAGAGAAGACAGGGAAGACTTGGGCAACCTTGATTTTTCACTTTTTGTCCTTTTGTATTTTTTGCATGTGTTTTCCCTTAAACTTACGCCCATTTTTAATTTTTTGTTGTCCTCAAAATATTCAGCAAAATATTTTTAGAAGAAACGCATAGATAAATCTTTGCTTATCATGAGCCTTTAAGTACAAGCAAATCTGCATTATGATATGTATTTTATGGCAGTTTTAAAAGCCATCTATTTCATTTTAACATTTTATTTTGAAATGGTGATGGACTGTCAAGAAGTTGCAAAAATAGCACAAAGAAGTTCCCGGCACCCTTCACACATCTTCTCCCAGTGGTAATATCTTACATAAGTGTTTTATATTATCCAGACCAGGAAAGGACATGGCACAATACAATACCTAGATGATTTTTATTGTGATAAAGTTGACATTCTGATTGAAAGTCTTCAGTATTACTTTCAGTTCATTTTCTGTATGCAGCATTTTGGGAGTTCCTAGTGACCCAAGGAAGGTTTGGGGATGTTCCAGCTTCATGCCAAAGCAGGATTTTAGAAGTCAAGGGCATGAATCTTGAATTTTAAAAATTACTGTGTTAACAGTCCCATTTTTCATATGCCTTTTTATTCATAACCTAAAATAAAATATTTTTAATTTTGGGCCTTAATTCCCAACTGTTACAAATCATGAAGCATTTTCTTTTCATTTAAGAAATATTTAATCATTGTATCATAGCTGACTTTAGGAATACTGTGACTCAAAATGTTTCTCTTTTTCGGTGTTCAGCTTATATTTAAACTGTATCATATTTGTACCTTGCAGTATATTTTGGTCCTTTTTTTTAAAAAGAGTATATTCTGTATGTAGGAAAATGACAAAGCAAAAACTACATTAACTTATTTTTCCTTTTCTAGCCAATACTGGCCCCTCTTCGTTCTGTTCTTCTATATCCTCTCACCTATTCCATACTGCATAGCAAGAAGACTAGTAGACGACACGGATGCTATGAGTAACGCCTGTAAGGAACTCGCCATATTTCTGACAACAGGCATTGTGGTCTCAGCTTTTGGCCTTCCTATCGTATTTGCCAGAGCACATCTGGTAAGTGACAGCATTCTCCTACTCACGATTTTGCAGTACACTATGTTCAGTTTTTCTCAGAAAAAAAAAGTCTGTTAAATGACATGAAAAAGAGATGAGGAACATAGGAACCAAACGGTCAGAGAGAAGAATCTTACTTTTGTTGTTAATTGGCAAAAATACTGGAATGCATTGGCAGCAGCAGTTGGCATGTCAGTACTTCACTCTCAGAACTGGGTACCTGGGGACTTCCCTGGTGGTCCAGTGGTTAAGACTCCATGCTCCCGATACAGGGGCCCAGGTCCAGCGCCTGTTCAGGGAACTAGGATCCCACATAGCACGTGGTGCGGTCAAGAACGTAGATAGGTAACAACTGGGGACATGGACTTGCCCCGTGCTGCACAACCGCAGGCCTACCCTGTTACAGCTTAAAACACTGAAGACCCGAGGAAATCTCTGCAGGTGGAAAGGAACCAAAGAGGAGAAGAGACCTCCCTGACTCACCAGTCAGATTCGCTCCTCTGTGTCTGGGAAGATCGAGACGGCAAAGAAGACAGGCTGGCCACCCTTCCACACAGAGAGGGCAGTGACTCCCCCTGCCCCTTTAGTAGACCATACACGGGTACATTTGCATCTCTGATGCTCTAATATAATCTGCTCTCTAGGTAAAATGTTTAGATTCACTAAGGAAGATTTGAAGCAAACTTCTCTGAAAACAGAAAATGATAGAATTCCATGCTGCCTCTTCATAACCCAGAAGTCAAGCTTGCTTTTCAAAAATGATCGTCTTCCATGCCTTTCTGTCTCTTTAAAGGAATCACAGGTCTACAAGAACAGCCAGGTCTACAGGAAGAGCCATTACATGTTCAGTAGGGTCAGAGTCATTATTACATGTCTTTGTTTGGGATCGTGGTTGGCGTATAACTGGAACCTTGATCACTTTTCGTCTCCTTGTGTCTTTCATGTCTGTTAACTGAGCATTTCTGTCTTGCATCCGTAGATCGAGTGGGGAGCTTGTGCACTCGTCCTCACGGGAAACACCGTCATCTTTGCAACTATCCTGGGCTTTTTCTTGGTCTTTGGAAGCAATGATGACTTCAGCTGGCAGCAGTGGTGAAAGGAATCACTGAACTCTTGTCACATGGACTTCTTGTCATTTCTCAGCCGTCCGCGCACACAGGAGACAGGGCAGTGATGCTGAGCGGTGGAGCAGGCCTCTCGGGATGTCCCGGGTGCTCCCTTCTCACTGTATTGTAAGCATACTATTTTCACAGAGACTTGCTGAAGGATTAAACGGATTTTCTCTTTTGGAGGAGCTTGACTGATTTCACACTTATCTCTAGTATGCTTTTTGTGGTGTCCTGCTGAATTTGAAATATTTATGTGTTTTTCCTGTTCGGTTTTTTTTTTTTAATCAATATGCAATGTTAAACATTTTTTAAATGTAATAACCATTTACATTGGTTAGGCATTAGAGTTCTGCTAGCTATTACTGGGCTAAATACATTTTTTTTTCCTTAAAATTGTTTAACCTCCATTACTACACATAGTTATAAAAATAAATTTTTCAGTCAGTCAGGATGACACTCCCAATTTTATGCAAACATGCAGACCATTAGTATACCTTATAGACTATGTACTCAGTGCAAATCTAGCTGCATTTATACCTCAGAGGGGCCAAGTATTAATGCCGTGCCCTCCATAATAGTTGCTGGTTTTGCCAGAAAGCAGGTGTTTTGTGAATTGAAAATTGTTTTATGGAATTGTTGCAAAGGAGTGCTTTTATTCTCAGTTGCTCGAAGGACTTATGGTTAAAGGTAAGAGTGTAAAAACAGATTTTTGAGACATGGTTTTTATTTATGTTTATTATAGTTAGAGTGAGTTGCATGGCAGGAAGAAAGGAGGTTGAAATTCCATTTTTTAAAATTTTGTTTCTATTTATAAGTGAAATTTTTGATCTTTGAGGCTCTCATGTTTTGCATGGGTAGAGGGACACACGTGGAGCTGTGGCTGACACGGGAACGTGGATGCTCGCACCTACACACTGGAGTACCTCTGCCTGCCTCCTCCTTGTGGCCTAGTTTATACACTGTATATATTCAGTGAAATAAATTTTCCCATACAGTTTAGTGACACCTTAAATTAGAGCTGAGTGCTCTGCCATACATTCAGAGTGTCCCTGCCCCACACAGAAGGCCTTGAGGTGATTAACGAGTGACTTCTTAGTCTTGCCAGTCATATATTAACAACTCAAGATCTAGAACATGGGAATGGTAGTACTTATTCCCTCAGGTTATATCATACGTGATTTTAAAATACTAAAGACGAGTTTCCTGTGTACTTCTCAACATTTTTTTTCTTTCACCCTCAGAGATACGCTGTTTCCTTTTATAAATGGCCTTGATATGTGAATTCATGCAAAGCAGCCAAATCCAGCTATGTGGCAGCTTCAGACACAAACCTGACCCCCAGATTCCCAGTAACCAGTCATGATCAAGTTATCGTGGTCATTCGCCTCTCCCACAATGATCAATGTTTGTTTCAGGAGTTTTGAAAATCGTCCAGGTCTGACAGTGTTTTGCTATGGACATTCGTTTGTATGTTTCTTCAGTATACTTACTTAAAAATCTGTTTCGCCTTCAGATGAAACAGTAATCACGACAACTATCTCATTCTGTAAAGTTGATTTCTCCCAAAACACGGGAACAGATTGTGGGTTTGTTCAGCTTTCTACTAGAGATGCCTCAAGGCTTCTTTACCCAACCCAAGTTGTTACTTTGAGCCGTGAGATGGACAGCAGGATGAAACACCCACGTGTGGCTGTCACGTCTACCCACAAGCCAAAGGCGGCTTGCGGTGTCACGAGGTAGGCCTGAGGACAAAGGGACAGCTACTCACAGAGCAGGCAGCTGGGGGTAGAGTTGGGGACTCAGTGCCTGTGATCTACTCAGTTTTTCGTTTTGCCAAAAGTACAGTCTCTGGCCCTTCCCTGTTCTCTGTTCTAGAGTGCCAGTGCGGTGCACTGCTGCTGTCTTACTTACTTGGCCGTGGGCTCTTTCTCGCAGCTGCGGGTCTCTTCTGTATAATAATCGCCCTGGCAGCATTGTGTCTTTGACCTTGCACACTAGCTTGACATAGTGCTGTCTCTGATTTCTAGGCTAAAATTACTTGAGGGCTGAATTTTCCATAGAATATGCACTGACCCTGCATTGCCATTCTTCTATGGAAAGAGAACTTTTGATGATGAAACAATAAAGATTTTAAATATCTGCTTTAGTTTGTGGGTGTTTTTGAAATGAAAATGTACAACACACTTCAGTTGCTGAAGTGCATTATCCATTTTAAGAATGTGATATAAAGCAGGGAGGACATTAGTAGTTAATCTTGCAGAAGTTTCACTTCCAAAATAAAAGTGAAACTGTAGTAATAAATATTACAGTGAAGCCGTATGATATTGAGCTATAGTCAAAGGACTAGTAATTTGAAGGAGTAGAACTTTGACCTAACCTTTTAAAAAAACAGCCATAGGTTTTATTGACATAACAAGGCTCCTAACCATGTAATGTCAAGGTTGTACTTGTTCTTAATTTTCAGAACTCTTTTTTATGACTTCATGTATTATTATAATTTATTATTCATCATTAGAGCATTTTGCTTTTTGCAAACATTTCAAACAGGTAAATGTTAAAAAAAATATTGATCTGTGTTGTACAATGTGAACAGAGAAAAGTAGTGTTCTCTTTTATCAAAAATGAATCTTAGAAAGAATCATGTCCCAAATTGTCCTACTTATAATCTCATTATATGTTTAAAAAAATTCAAATCACAGGGTCTTAGAGTCTGCTTTAATATGATTTTGGGGAAATCAAATAATGAAGACCATAAAACTCCTTTTTCAATTATAGTTCTGTTTTCTTTTGTGTATTTAGAGGCAATACTAAAAGGAGAACTCATGAATTTTTTTATTTCAGTAGAATGGCTAATACTATAAAAGAAAAACTGTCGCAGTTTACAACCATAGGAACCATCAAATAGAATAAAATTTTATAGAACAAACAAGTGTTCCCATATGTATTTGTAAGAGCATTAATATTAGGTTGGCCAAAAAGTTTCGTTCTGGGTTTTCCGTAAGATGTTACCAAAAAAATAAATGAACTTTTGGGCCAACCCAATACTTTATAGGGCTTCCCCAGTGGCTCATCAGTAAAGAATCCACCTGCAAGGCAGGAGACATGGGTTTGAAGCCTCGGTCAGCAAGATCCCCTGGAATAGGAAATGGCACCCCACTCCAGTATTCTTGCCTTGGAAATCCCATGGACGGAGAGTGTGGTGGGCTACAGTCCATGGGGTCACAAAGAGTCATACACTACTTCGCAACTAAACAACAGTACTTTAGATTTATGGTTTGGCATTTAATATCAGAAATGTCTTTTTCTCTTGTCAAATCAATTTAATGTTTAATATTATGTAACTATAGTGTGGAATAAGTGTCAATGAACTTGTGTAGACTTATGAACTTCAAAAGGGCAGATGTTTTCCTGTAAGCTAGGTATACTTACATTGAACATTTGAAGATTGTTTCTAAAACTGTTCACAGCCGAACAATTTCTTAGAATTAAACTAAGTTGGATAGATTTTTCCTTATTTTCATCACGTTCCAAAACATAGGTAAGAATCAGCTCTAAAACCAAGTTATGAGTATGGCAGTGAAGAAGGATTTTAGTCTCCTAATGATTAAGAAAAGCTTAGTTTGAGAATTCCCTGGCAGTCCAGCGATTAGGACTCTGTGCTTTCACTGCAAGGCCGGGGTTCAAGTTCAATCCCTGGTCAGGGAACTAAGATCCAACAAGACAATTTGTGTGCCCCACCCCCCCAAAAAAAAATCCATCCTGGAAAAGTTCTTTGTTCCCTGTGAAACCTATGTACTACAGAACTGCATTCTAGATACTATTGGGGAACATGAAAAGATGAGGGCACGGGGTCCCTCTTGGAGCTAGAAGTCTAGTGGGCTAAGACACAAGAGTGGACCACAGGAAGCTGATCCTGCGCATGCCAAAGGAGAAGTATGTGGGTTCACCGGAAGAAACGATTAGGGAAGCAAAACTGAGGTGGCGGGAGTTCCCTACCCTGCTCTGGCCGGTCTGCTGGGGCAGGCAGGGTTGTGGGGCGGGTCTCCAGGGCAGCGTCCTGATCCTGGTTCTTCAGCTCCCTGGGGTGCAGGAGGCGGCAGGCACAGTAGCAGCAGTGACCACAGGGGCTTCTTGATTCCGACCCTGATCTCTGGGTCCCAGATACGACGGCCATGTGAGAGGTGGTGAGCCTTAGGGTATATTTTAAATGATCAAGCAGATCCGCTGATGAATTTGTGCGGGGGAACGAAGAGTCAAGGGTGGCTACCAAATTGTCAGTTGTGCATGTCAGGGGCTTGGGGGTGAAGAAGATGTAATGAGGTAGGGTTTGAAAAGTAAACAGCAGAGGTGGACACCGTGTCCCAACCACTGGTTCGTTACATTCATGTGTAACCTAGGAATATCATCATTTGCCTTGTTTAAAACCTTTACCAGACAAGACAGTACTATTGACCCTTTGACCTTGTAACTGCTTTGTCAGTTTCTTGAGGGGTGACGTGGTAGCACACATCTTGTCCTCGGGGTTACACTGGGCTCTGGAGTCAGACTGCCCGGCTCTAAGCTCTTCATTACACTAGATGTGTCACACCAGTGTGGTTTTTCTCCTTTCTGGGTCTCATCCACATCCGTAAACGGAGGGTGATCGTAGTAGTTACTTCGAGTAATACTAGTACAAGTAACTACAAGTAGTTACTTGTGGGGTTCAAGGATGACATGCAGAGGGCTCACAGCGGTTGTGCTTGTTCATCGTTAGCCATTATTACTGTTTCTCATAGCAGTTCTCTGTACTGCTCAGCAGTTCCTTCTTCTCACACAAGGAGACAAACTAAAAATCCAGTCTCTTTAGATTATATATTTGCAGACACCTCACTGTCAGCCTCCTAGTACCTCTTGGAAATACTGTTAACCTCCTTGTTCCCTATATATACTGTGTCACAGTACTTCAGGGAGATCAGGAGATCTTTTGACTCTAATAGACCCTGCCAGCTGCTGTGACACGTGCTTCCCGGGGATAAGGACATGTGATCCTACCGCCCCCTCCACTCCTGTCTTGGAACTGAGATGTGGTACACATTTTTTTTAAAAAAAGAATAGAGAAATACATTGCCAATGTTTTTAAAGCAAGAAGGGGAAGTCATGGTGGATGTGAAGCTAAGAGATCCCTGAGAAAATGAAACCATCGGGGGCTGAGTTGAAGAGAGAAGCTGCCGCCTGAAACACCAGTGGCAGGTGCGTGGGTGAACACTACCCTAATAGGTGGCAGTCCTGCTGGGGAGGCCCCGCAAGTGGTGGAACTGGGGGCCAGGACAGGCTTGGGCAACGTACAGAGAGGAGAGTCACAAGGGGATTACATGGGGTGCTGCAGTAGAAGCAGCCAGGCCAGCCGGTCCACCTACACCAGACACACACCCATGCCCGTCTCACACCCTCTAGGGTGGGGAGAACCTGTATCCTGCAGTAGGGAGAACGGGAACATCCAAGTCCAGGAGACCAGCCACCAAGAGGCCCTGCTTGGCGACACGTCTTTTTTGGCAGTGAACACACTGCACCTACCCTTAGGCAGGCTGCTCACACCAGAGCGCAGACGCTCCACCCAGGAGGTCTCAAAGGGGAGCTTCCAGGCAGGGATAACCAAACAGTTGAGGGGAGCCCAATGGAAGAAGACAAGTTCACAGAATTTACCTCCAGGGGAAGAGTCGACAGAACAAAAACACCATGCTTACAGTTCCAAGTACTGGAGCCATCCATTGGCCCAGAACATCTTGCCAAGTATCATACAAAATCGGGATGAAGTCAAGTCACAGAACATTTTACATTTCTTGCACCCAAACCCAATTAGAATTCCCCAGGACTGAACCCTGGAGAAAACACTTTTTCCTCAAGGCTCTTCTTCCTATAACAATAGATTTGACTCAAAGATACGATGAATACAGTAAACTTATTATTGATAAACTTTTTTCTACAATGTGTTCTCTCCCTGTGGCATCCTGTCCTGAGACTGAACCTAGAACCTGCCATCTGCTTGGGTGGAAAGAAGGGGAGAAGCATACCCCATCTCTTGCTTAAATTCCCACCTGGAACAATACATGGCCACGGTCAACATTTATTCATTCCACAGATGTTTAGAACCAGACATCAAAACCACAAAGTAAATGAAAGGTGAATAGGAAACTGGAAATAACATATATACACTACTATATGTAAGATAAACAACATGGTCCTACTGTATAGCACGGGGAACAGTACTCAGTATTTTTTAATAACCTATGTGGGAAAAGCGTCTGAAAAAGTATGTATATGTAAGCCAGTTTGCAGTACACCTGAAACTAATTAATACAACACTATAAATCAACCGTACTTCAATTTTTAAAAATAAATTTTTAGAAATTGTTGTTGGTTAGTCACTCTTTTGCAACCCCGTGGACTGTAAGCCTGCAAGGTTCCTCTGTGCATGAGATTTCCCAGGCAAGAGTACTGGAGTTGGTTGCCATTTCTTTTCCAAGTGGATCTTCCTGACCCAGCGGTTGAACTCACGTCTCCTGCATTGGCAAGTGAGTTCTTTATCACTGAGCAACCAGGGAAGCCCTAAAAAATATATCCTCCCTTAAAAAAGGAAGGTGAAGTGACAACAAACAGGTAAATATCTTGAAGTTCTCTACTATGTAAAGTGACTGTGATTATAGAGGAAGTAGGCAGAGACTAATAGGGGCTAGAGAATCTTAAACAGAGCTCATAAAGTAGCCATTCAAGCCTCCAACCTGTGTGACAGTTAACATTCTTACTTTTATGTTTTTCTTTTTCCAAAGTATTCCTGGAAATCCTAGGAATTCTTCCATGTTGCATAAACTAGTTTTGGTTGTCACTCGTACCTCAGCCAATCTCTAGCCCTGGGCTGGCTTCCACTTCTCTGCAGCCACCTTTTACCATCTTCTAATTGCTTTACAATCTGCAAATTTCTCCCTAAATCCTATACCCCAACCATGGATTTTTGTCCCCTTCTCTTGTGGCTCAGCTGGTGAAGAATCCACCTGCAATGCAGGAGACCTGGGTTCTATCCCTGGGTTGGGAAGATCCCCCAGAGAAGAGAACGGCTGCCCACTCCAGTATTCTGGCCTGGAGAGTCCCATGGACTGTGTAGTCCATGGGTTTGCAAAGAGCTGCACATGACTGAGCGAGTCTCACTTTCACTTTCACAACCATGGATAGGATCCTGCAAAGCACATCAAAAGCCCAGCTGTAACTTTACATTATTTTTTACTGAAGGCCTGAGGAAGAGAGGATTACTATATACCCTCCCCTCCCCCACTCCCACCCCCCACAAAAAGAAACCAACCATACTACTGGGCACTGGACTCTGGCTTCTAGAGTCTATTGGCCATGGGCTTGTTTGGAGGCTGCCCCGAGTCCTACCTCCCTGGTGCTGACCTGTCCCAAGTTGCTGGCACCATCTTACCTCCCCTAGATGGGAGGGATTCTTGGACAGGGTCCCCTTGCCTGGGTCCAGACCCCACCTCCAAAACACCACAAACAGCACAAATGCAACTTGGCCCCTAGAGAAGATAGGGTTACTCATCATTAAGCACATGATCCTTTCAATCCTTTTAATCCAAGAAGGAAGATTTTGTTTCATGTGGCCAAGAAGCTCATCAAAATGTTGCTTCTTCCACTGCACTGAACAAGTGCTGTTAAAATGAATTAAAAATTTATTGATAATGTCAAACACCAGTTTCCGCTACTTCTATCCATGAAGGTACTAAAATGTCAGGATTTGGTATCATCAGAACATCATGCATTCTGTATCAGAAAAACCTTGATTTGCCTATTGGCGTATTCATTAATGTTATGTGGTCAGGTTGTTAGTCACTCAGTCGAGTCCGACTCTTTGTGACCCTATGGACTGTAGCCTGCCAGGCTCCTCTGTCCATGGATTTCTCCAGGCAAGAATACTGGAGTGGGTTGCCATTCCCTTCTCCAGGGGATCTTCCCAACCCAGGGATTGAACCCAGGTCTCATGCATTGCAGACAGATTCTTTACCATCTGGGCCACTAGGGAAACTAATAGTTGATCATCAAACTGGGACCAGAGGTGTTGGGAAATACTCCTGTACCAGTCAGGGTAGGTTCAACTTGCTATAAGAAGAAACAATTGCCCAAATCTCAGGGTGAAACACAACAGAGGTTTATTTCTTACTCACTACATGTCCATAACAGGCTTCCCTGGTAGCTCAGCTGGTAAAGAATCTGCCTCAATGCATGAAGAACCCATTTTGATTCCTGGGTCAGAAAGATACTCTGGAAAAGGGATAACCTACCCACTCCAGTATTCTTGGGCTTCCCTGGTGGCTCAGATGGTAAAGAATCTGCCTGCAATTCAAGAGACCCAGGTTTGATTCCTGGGTTGGAAAGATCCACTGGCAAAGGGAACAGCTACCTACTCCAGTATTCTTGCCTGGAGAATTCCATGGACAGAGGAGCCTGGCGGGCTACAGTCCATGGGGTTGCAAAGAGCTGGATATGACTGAGCAACTTTCACACACACATGTCCATCACAGCTGGCTCTCCTCTGGCATTTTCTCTTGGGAGCCTGAGCTGACAGCTCTTGATAGAAGAGACCAAACATGGAGACCCACGTGGGGGTTCTTAGAATTTATGCCTGGGGGCACACCTGCTCCACCCACCCACTGACCAGAGCCTGGAGTGGGTGTCCAAGCCTGATCTTGAGCGTGGGTGAATTTCACTTAGTCGTGTCCGACTCTTCGTGACCCTGTGGACTGTAGCCTGCCAGGCTTTTCTGTCCATGGAATTCTCCAGACCGGAATGGAATGGATAGTCATTCCCTTCTCCAGGCGATCTTCCCAACCCAGGCATCAAACCCATCTCCCACATTGCAGGTGGATTCTTTACCATCTGAGCTACCAGGGAAGCCCAATCTCAAGAGTTGGGAAGTAAAATTCAGAAGCACAGACCAGCACCCGTCTTCTGACCACTCTTCCCTTATATCTCTTCTGTCCCTAAACCTCTTATCCTGTACTTTAATTTCTTTTTTGATTTAAGCACTCTGGATCTGGTGTTATTATGAATAACAGCATGATACCTAATAGCCAAAAATGAAGTGTCTGTTCTTCGGTGAAGCCTGTGTTCAAATTTTTTGCATAGTTTTATTGTTTTGGAAATAGGGACAGTTGAGAAAGGTCATATCAAAAATAATCACTGCCCCTTAACCCATCAGTGCTGAACCCAGAGATTAGAGGAGACCAAGTTTTCTGTACCGTCTGCTAATTTATAAAAACATGTAAAGAAGAATCTGTTGGAAGTGACTTGAATCTAATTAGAATTAGTCTAGTAGTTGACATTTTATTCAGGATAATTACTCATGATTGCCATTTATTCTTTTCTAGCAATTGGTCATTGCAATGCCCATGCCCATAATCTGCTGCTCTCTACCTTGCTCCCATGAATATGATCGTCAAATCTGTTCTTTCCCAGCCACTGAACCTGCTTCACCATCAACCTGTTCCTCACTGTTTGATCCCCTCCCCTTCACCCAGAGTTGGCAGGTTGGCTGCCAGGGTCTCTCAGGTAACCAAGAAAAGAGCTCATCGCCTGCAAGATGTCAGTCACCTGGGCTGAGTTGCATCCTTTGGGCAGAGGTAGAACTCGGCTTTCAAGATCTCCAAATTCTTGCCAGGACATACTCCTCAACACTTTCCATCTGGGCTTCCTTTTCGATAATTCTCACAGAACTGATGAATCAAAGATTGACGGATCAACAGGCTGGACATGTATGTGTGAATCCTACAATTTGCTTTTTAAAACTACATGGATAGAAAAAAGCAAGATCGGGATCATCACCTTTGGAGACATTGAACAATTGAGGTGGATCACTCAACCTGGTTGCCCGTTTAGAGCCACTGGCTGCCTTCTGGTCATGGCATCTGCCAGCAGATTAAAAGAATGCCAGCATGGGTGCATGGACACACATGCATCAGGGGGACAGGACTGCCCCGTGAGCCTAGTGGATCCAAAACAATAGGGCGAGAGGTGACCGCAAGTTTTCATGGAATATTTACTAAGGCAGTGTTATTTCAATAGACAAATAATGGCATCTATAGTTCCTTGGTCCTCTTAGGAAGGCAAAGTTCATAGCTTATTTTTGTTATTTTCTTAATTAAGATTTCAACTTGTGATGACAAATTTGACAAATTGAAATTATAATTGAGTAATCACCGTTTGGGTGTATAAAAATGGTGGCCACTGAGGATCTGATCTCGGACACCTCTCTGCCTCTCTGAGAAGATGAACCTTCTTTAAACTGTTTCAACCCAAGGACACCACCAGCTGTCTTCAGAACAACACCTGCCGGCTGCAACATTGTGATCTCGAGTCCTCCCCCTTGTAACTATGGAACCCTAAATGGCCCCAATCAGTTCTTACTCAACAAGTATCCTTAATTTTTGCCAGTTCCAATTGTAATTCTTAATAAAAAGTTCATCTAACTGTAACCTTGTGGGTTTTGCCCTTATAAACTCCCCTTCCTGTGATGCCAACATTCCACGCCTTTGAAGATAAGCTTGCCTTCACAGAGCCAGGGTCCTGCTGACTCACTGTGTACGTGCTAATCTGTAACCATCTGTTGAAACCTTGAAGAAGGGTCATGTTTGATGTAGGCTCTACGTTTTGACAAGATATAAAACTATAGTGAAAACCATGCTTCTCCAGAGCACTTTCTTCCTTACTGGAGACTGCCCTCCTGAGCTAGTCCTCAATCTGGTTCAAATAAAACCCTCTCCTACTCATTGTTACAGACTGTTTATTGACTGTGTCAACACGAGCATTCAGAGCTTTTCAGTTATGGCTTATCCCCTTTTTAGGGATTTCTTAACCACCAGAATCTCACAGGATGATGCTTTCAAACAAGATGAGGTCCCCTGTGGAGGGCTGTGGGGAGGATCTCTCAGGGCTCCTCCCAGGCCCTTCAGAGTAATTTGGCGGTTACCAAGGTAGGCGGCCAAAGCTTCCCTGGTAAAGCTCAGACGGTAAAGAATCCGCCTGCCAATGCAGAAACCTGGGTTTGATCCCTGGGTCAAGAAGATCCCCTGGAGAAGGGAATGGCAACCCACTCCAGTATTCTTGCTTGGTGAATCCCATGGTCAGAGGAATCTGTCTGGCTACAGTCCATGGGGTCGCAAAGTGTCAGACACAACTGATTGACTAACACACACACAGAGGGTGGGAGGCCAGTGAAGTGTATGCCCTCTAGGGGCTGACTCTACCATTTGTCCCACAGAATCTAATTCACTTGACCAGGGCTACTGCCCACAGGGCAGAGGCTACTGGCCATTTCCTTGCATTTTTAAAGGGTAAGCATGGTTTGTCAACATACAAGCCAGAAGGAGATAGAAAGTAGGGGTGGCCTGGGGGCCACTTCTAGATCAAACAAGAGGGAAAAAAAAAATCAAATCCAGTTCTGGCAGCAAGGTCAGAGCCATGAGGTTAATAACAAGAGAGGAGAGTGAGCAGGTGCTACCAGTCACGTGTCAAGGGCATTTGGGAGTCTGTGAGCTGGGTCTTGGGAGTGACAATCAGCAACTCAAGGAAAGAGAAACTAAAGTTGCCAAAGATCCAGTACTGAAAGAGCTGAGTCCTAACAAAGGAAACAAGGATGGGAGAGAAGACACAGTCTCTTTTCTCTGCCCTTCTGGGGATCCCAAGGATCTCCCCTGTAGACAGACAGTTCCAGAGTCCATGTCTCCTTAGAGTAATTCTCTCAAATTGCATTGTTCTTTTTTTTCATGTCTTTTTTTTTTTTTTCTTTTTTTCTTTATACTCTCCAGCTAAATGAAACCCTTTCTGGTAGATGCAAATAGAGAAAGAAGCAAGCAGATGTCCTGGTTTTAACCAATCAGAGGAGCAGAAATGACCCCTGGGAGAAAGGGAGATAGATTTGGAAAGACCAAGTTGCACTTTAAAATACTTCATTAACCAACTCCTTTTAAAACTGAACATTCTCTCATATACATTTCTCTAATTATTAAAAGCACTCAAAATTGTTGAAGTGTAGCATATATACAGAAACTTGCACGGATCTATTTTTGGTGTGTATCTTTGGTTTGTGTGTGTGTGTGTGTGTGTGTGTGTGTGTTGCATGGATATTAGGTGTATAGCTTGAAGGATTTTCATAAACTGGGGAACACATACATCCACGTAACCAACTCCCCAGGGATACCTCTAGAAAAAGCATTTATTTTTAATAGCTCTGAAAGAGGCCATCATAATTTGCTTAACCATTTTCCTCATGCTAAACATTTTTCTCTGTAATAAATAATGCTGCAATCATTAACTTTTCTCTGAGTTTATGAGACCACCAGCACCACCATCCCACTTGCTTATCTGGACTGATCCTTAAGATTGCCATTTCAGTGCTAGTGATGGTCTTAGATTTGTTATACCACTTTGAATAATTTTTATTGTGTATTATCAGTGGCAGTTCTGTATATTATTACTGTGTGGTTTGATAAATGCAACATGTATGAGAATCAAAAATTTAAATGATGTTAAAAAGTTGTAATAGACTATCAAATTTATACAGCAGTATTGTTTTTATTTTCCTTTTAAAAATCATTTTATTTATTTATTTTTGGCTATGCTAAGTCCTCATTGCTACACCGGCTTTTGCAGTGAGCAGGGGCTACTCTCTAGTTGTGTTCGGTGCCCAGGCTTCTCGTTGTGGTGGCTTTTCTTGTTGCGGAGCACAGGCTCTAGGCCTCTCGGGCTTCCATGGGTGCAGACCATGGGCTCACTAGTCGAAGCTCCCAGGCTTAGTTGTTCCACAGCATGTGGGATCTTCCCACATCAGGGATCAAATCTGTGTCTCTTGTATTGGCCGGTGGATTCTTTACCGCTAAGCCACTAGGGAAGTCCCTATTTTCCTTCTTAGTAACACCCCCTAGGCTGTCTACTGTATCCTCCTTGACTGTGCCCCATGCTGGAAACCCCATTTGTCCATGTTGCCTCGTCTGGGCTATTGAGTGTAGTGAGAGAAAGTATAGAACTGCGCTGGCCAAGGCCACGGCACATCATCCCATCTGTTTAAGGCACTAACGCTTGTTGCACTAAGTCCTGTGTGCTGAGGTCAGGAGCTGTTCGTTTGCCTTAATGACGGCAAGTGATACTGACATAACTTTCTAAGTGATCTATGTGTCTATATATATTGTAACTTCTTAGCATTACCTTTGTTAAATTGTAGACATTAAAAGCTTTTTGCAATTTTATATTTTGAGGATGAAAATGTTCTGTTTTGGAAGCTTAGATACCTGTAACAATTCTTTCTTTGGTGCGACAAACGTCATCCCGGGGTAAGCAGATGATTTTAAGCAGTACACAAACATTTCTCACTCAAGCAAGGATGTGATTCTTTTAGTGAGCTCGAGAGGAGAATAAAATTAGTACACCAAAGCCAATTTTTGCCAATGCCACCACTCGGAAACAAAGTTTTTTAAAGTAAGGTAAGTTAAAGTTGATTTGAAGAACAAAATAAATTAGATAATAATCCAGGTGGCCCACAGATGTGGTAGTGCCAGGAAAATGCTAGTTAAAATGACATTGCTTCACTGGAACTTGGAGGTCCTGACCTCTTTCTCTCAGTATATTTTAAATCCTAACAGAGGAAGAAACAGAGGAAGTTATACGCCAAGAAAAAGGAACAGACCCTCAAAGTTGTACTAAAACAGTGTTTACTTCTTGTTATAGGTCTCTTCATGGGATATATTTCATGAATCAGTTTTGTATTTAAGTAATTTAAATAATTTAAAGTATTTAATTATGTAAGTGATTATCTAGTCTGCTGGATTTTCAGTTTATTAACATATCTCTCTGAGATAATATCAGCCTTGTCATTTTTAGACCAAATTTTTCAAGTTCTTGGTGGTTTTGGTTTTTGTGGCTGTGCCACACGGCACGAGTGATCTTAGTTCCCTGATCAAGGATCAGACCCATGCCCCTGCATTAGAAGTTCAGAGTCTTAACCACTGGACCACCAGGGAAGTTTCAAGTTACTTGTGATCCTGTGACTGGCTGGGATCTGTGGCTGCCCTGCCCAGCACCCCAGGAGAACTTTGTACCATAAATCACTAGCCAGGAAAAGATAAAAATTCCAAGGATGATTTCCACTGAATATGTATTGCTTTTGCACTATTATAAAGTTGAAAAGTCATAAGCTGAACCATCGTAAGTTCGAGACCATCTGTAGATGCCATTTTCCATTTTGTTCACAGTACCTTATATTTTTTAAAATTTAGGTTTAATTGGAAGATAATTACTTTACAATGTTGTGTTAGTTTCTGCTGTACAACGAAGTGAATCAGCTATATGTATACATATAGCCGTATAACCTCAGATATGCGGATGACTCCACCCTTATGGCAGAAAGTGAAGAAGAACTAAACAGCCTCCTGATGAAAGTGAAAGACATGGGACAATAGACTGGTTCCAAATTGAGAAAGGAGTATGTGAAGGCTGCATGTTGTCACCCTGCTTATTTAACTTATATGCAGAGTACATCATGCAAACTGCTGGACTTGATAAAGCACAAGCTGAAATCAAGATTGTAGCGAGAAATATAAATAACCTCAGATATGCAGATGACACCACCTTTATGGCAGAAAGCATAAAGGAACTAAAGAGCCTCTTGATGAAAGTGAAAGAGGAGAGTGAAAAAGCTGGCTTAAAATTCAACATTCAAAAAACGAAGATCAGGCATCCGGTCCCATCACTTCATGGCAAATAGACCGGGAAACAATGGAAACAGTGAGAAACTTTATTTTCTTGGGCTCCAAAATCACTGCAGATGGTGACTGCAGCCATGAAATTAAAAGACACTTGCTAAAAGCTATGACCAACCTAGACAGCATATTTAAAAGCAGAGACATTACTTTGCCAACAAAGGTCCATCTAATCAAACTATGGTTTTTCCGGTAATCATGTATGGATGTGAGAGTTGGGCTATAAAGAAAGCTGAGTGCCAAAGAATTGATGCCTTTTAATTGTGTTGCTGGAGAAGACTCTTGAGAGTCCTTTGGACGGCAAGGAGATCAAACCAGTCCATCCTAAAGGAAATCAATCCGGTATGTTCATTGGAAGGACTGATGCTGAAGCTGAAACTCCAATACTTTGGCTACCTGATGCAAAGAACTGACTCATTGGAAAAGACGGAATGCTGGGAAAGATAGAAGGCGGGAGAAGAAGGTGACACAGAAGATGAGATGGTTGGATGGCATCACTGACTCAATGGACATGAGTGTGAGCAAGCTCTGGGAGTTTGTGATGGACAGGGAAACCTGGCGTGCTGCAGTCCATGTGGTGGCAAAGTCGGACACGACTGAACTGAACTGAACTGCTTCCTCTTGAGCCTCCCTTCCACCCCACCCCCACCCCTCAGGTTGTTACAGAACACTGGATTGATCTCCCTGTGTTATACAACAACTTCCCACACTGTCTAGTTTACATATGATGTATATGTTTCAGTGCTACTCTCTGGATCCATCCCACCCATTCCTTCCCTCTCTGTGCCCACAAGTCCATTCTCTATGTCTGTGTCCCTATTGCTGCCCCGCAGTAGGTTCATCAGTACCATTTTTCTAGATTCCATATATAAACATTAAAGTACCTTATGTTTTTATGTGTCATATTAAACCCAAACTTTGTTTCCGCACATAAACTGTAACCCCTAAGAGAAGAAATCATGTCTTTTTCCTTTCTGGATCCTCAGTATCAGCATCAATAATAGATCATTAAAGTAGATACACAGATTTCCATGTCAAGACATCAAGTATATACATCCATTACTTTTTTTTTTTTTTTAAAGACAACTTTTATCATGGAAAAGTGCAAATAGATGCACCATCAAAGTGCCATCTGGTACTTTCTAACGTCTGTTTCATGGGCGTATGAGAGGAAGGATGCGAAAGATGTCAGTTACATTTATGCCTTCTCTTTGCTAACAGGAGAAGCAAAATACAGTACACGGTGGGAAAGACACTGCTGTAAGAATTCCACAGCAGCCAGAGAGAGGAGAGGCTCCGGGCCTCCACCGCCAGCATTATGTAGGCGATGATGAGCTGGGTGTGGGCCCAGGCCAGGGCCCTGTAGAACAGCCGCAGGGGCCAGGAGCTGATGAACACGCTGGCGAAGGCGTGAATCAGGTAGTCGGCTTCCACCATGACAGCCCAGCAGAGGAAACCGAACACCTGTCCGGGGTGGAGACCGTGCCACCAGGCCGAGAAGACGAACGTCTGCAACAAGGGCCAGGTCCTGCGCTGCTGGAAAACCAGGCGTCGGAGCCACCGAGCCGTGCTCTGGTTCCACTTCCTGGCGAACAGGGCTATCCTGTGGGTCGTTTCCAGCGTCCAGATGTCCGCATCGGGGAGGAGTCCCTCCTCGCCCGGGCTGCGACCTAACTCAGATCCAAAGCCGGCCGCGCGGAGGAGGCAGTCATCCAGGAGCCAGTGGGAGTAGTAGGTGAGTTTGAAGAGGCCGGCCGTGGACCACAGCACGAAGACGCACTGCAGCTGCCCGCAGCCGCCGAGTCCAGCCCCCGCGCCCACCACCCGCGTGACGACCACCTTCAGACTCTCCAGTCCCAGGATCTGCAGCGCCCGCCAGGTCAGAGCCCAGAAAGAGTGCCTGGACCACGAACTGCTGGGCCCTTCAACTCGAGCCTGAAACCTCTGGAAGGAACACAGCGGGCCTCCTAGGAGGGCAGGGAAGAAGAGCAAGTAGCTGAGATAGGGAAGAGCCGCCCGCAGACGCTCAGACAAAGAATTCTTGTTACCGGCGCGTCCTGATGGTGCTACCACCTTCCCCTCACGAATGTCCAGAGACAGGGATGTGACCCTCTGGGTCAAGAGCATGAGGGAAGAGAGAGTGATGCAGAACCTGAAAGAGATAATTTTTTATTTTTTTTAAGTAAAACATTCCATAGTTTATTTTAGCCTCTTCCCCCCGGGGAAATGGGTGGCTCTAGACAATTGAGACCAATCTGAGACTCTCCTGGATATCCAGAGGGTTAAGACTCCACCTTCCAATGCAGGGGGCATGGGTTCAATCCCTCTTCAGGGAACTAAGATCCCACATGCCATGGGGGGAGGGGTGACCAACCTTTTTTTTTTTTTAATTTTTAAAAAGCACGTAAGACCAATCTAATAGTCTGCAGTGCTGCCCTCAAAGACTCTTGGCTTAATTCAGAGCCACAGGATCCTCTGAGCAGGATGGAAAGGTAAATGGAGAGATGAATCCTTAGAGAGGCAAATAAAAGAAAAACAAGGAATATTATGGGGGAAATATTGAATATATTATCTCTAAGAGTGGCTTATGAAGATCAGGATCAGGGAGAAATTTGCCGCAGAAGAAACAGAACCTTAGAAATGAAGAGACTCTCGGAAGCTGAAGATCTGGACTGTAAGATTCTGCAGGCTTTGTTATGCAGAGTGAAGTGAGTCAGAAAGAGAAAAATAAATGTGATATATTGATGCATGTATATGGAATATAGAAAAATGGTACCGATGAACCTATTTGCAGGGCAGGAACAGAGACACAGATGTAGAGGATGGTCTGTGGACGCAGTGGGGGAAGGAGAAGGTGGGATCAATTGAGAGAATAGCATTGACATATATACACTACCACGTGTGAAAAGAATCGCTAGTGGGAAGCTCTGTATAACACAGGGAGCTCAGCCTGGTGCTCTGTGACGACCTAGAGGAGTAGGTTAGGGGGGTGTGGGTGGGAGGGAGTCTCAAGAGGTAGGATGTATATGGAGAATCCCATGGACAGAGGAGCCTCATGGGCTGCAGTCCATGGGGTGACAAAGAGTCAGACACGGCTGAACAACTAATACTTTCACTTTTCATATATAGAGTTTTGACTGGTTTGAGTTGTTGTATGGCAGAAATCAACACAACATTGTAAAGCAGTTATCCTCCAATTAAAAAAATTTTTTAAACGAAAGATTCTGCAGGCTTTGGGATCTGAGCTGAGGAAGAGTGAGTCATGCTAGAGGTTCAGGGTGTGTGCTAAGTCATTAGCAATTCGAGGCGTGTTCCCAACCAGCCACCTGAGCTCTTGCTGCTTCACCCTCACAGTAGAGAAGATCCTGCTGGCAAGATTATCGTGGAGAAAATTAATGACAATTACAGTGTCACACTCGACAATCAGGATTGCTGTCCTGTAGGGGAGAAAATGGTTCTGTTTCCCAACCAATGCTGTTTCTGTGTCTGAGAACTGAAGGACAGCTGACCTCCTTACTTGACTTATCAAACAGTAAGCAAACCAGCCACTGAATGTCACTAACCCCTGTTCAGTCACCTTCTGTTAAGAGCTGAATGTGTCCCCCCCACCCTCAATTTGTACGTTGAAGTCTTAACCTCCAGCACCTCAGAATGTGGGTTTTTTTTTTCAATTTGTTTATTCGTTTTGGTTTTGGTATGGTTTTGGCTGCACCGCGTGGCACGTGGGATATTAGTTCCCCAACCAGGCGTGGAACCCGCGTCCCCTGCATTGGGAGCACAGAGTCTTAACCACTGGACCACCAGGGAAGTCCCTAGGATGTGTGTATTCGGAGCTAGGGTCTTCAAGGAGGTAATTAAGGTCAGATGAGGTCGTGAGGGTGGGCCCAAGTCCAAGGTGACTGGTCTCCTTAGAAAAAGAGATCAGGACACAGACACGCTGAGAGGGAAGACCATGGGAAAGCCCAGGGAGAAGCCTCTACCAGCCAAGGAGAGAGGCCTCAGGAGAAGCCGAACCTGCCAACACCTTGACCTTGGACTTCAGCCTCCAGAGGAAATAAACGTCTGTTGTTGAAGCCACCTGTCCGCAGCCCTCTGTGTGAGGCCCAGAGCATACGAACGCATCTTCCCACTTCAGCTCTGGCCCGGCCTCCTTCCCATCCAGCCAGATCCTGCTCCACTTGCTCCTCCAGCCCCCCAGGTCCTGGCTTCCTCCTGAAGCCCTAAGTCACCACATCCCAGTCAGGACTCCCCACTCCCTACCCGCCTGCCATCGGGCCTTCTCCTCAGAGAAGCAAGCTCTGGAGCCTTTGGTGAAAATAGAATAAAGAAAAGGATCCTGGGTGTAGAGGGATGGCAGAGTGCAGGAACCAACGGCAGCTAGAATCAGAGACGTGACCCTCCCCTCAATAGGTCACCACTCCAGTTCACCCCGAGACCGTGGAGCCAGGAGCAATAGCCCTCAGGATGGCAGAGGCGCCTGCTTCCCTCTAATCCTGCTGACCTCATTGGATCAGGAAAACATGCCCCTAGACCTCACTTGGCACCTGATTTTCTTTCCTGGATTGGGTGACTTCTCTTCTTCTAGGGGATGGAAGAGTCGTGTCTCAGTGAAAGTAAAACTCTTGCGGAGCAGGTGTGTGAAAATGCAGCGGAGGCTGACAGTCAGTTTGGACCGTCCCTGTCTTACTGAAAAACAGCAGGGAGGCTGCCAGCCGTGTGTCTAAACCACCTACGCTGAGGTGTGTGTCCTCTGCTTAGTCACCTGCAGGCCGGGGGACTGGGACTCCTGGTTCACCCTCTTTCTCGGGCACAATGACATTTACAGCTGGTGCCAGGCACTGTGCTACGTGGGAAGCACGTGGTAGTGACTAGGATGTTAGTCATACATTTACACTTACAGTAAGTCAGCTACATACGAACAAGTTCTGTTCAGAGAGAGCATTTGTGAGTCCAATTTGTTCGATAAGTCCAACAGAGTTAGCCTAGGTACTCAACTAACAGAATCAGCTATATAGTTCTGTACTAGAATGGTGGTGGTTTAGTCGCTAAGCCGTGTCTGGCTCTTTTCACCCCAGGCTACAGTCCATGGGATTCTCTAGGCAAGAATACTGGAGTGGGTTGCCATTTCCTTCCCCAGGGGATCTTCCTGACCCAGGAATCAAACCCGGGTCTCCTGCATTGCAGGCATGTTCTTTTACCAACTGAGCTACGAGGGATACCTCATACTAGAATAAGTTTATACAGTAAATCCCCTGCCTATGAACCTTTAAGTTGCGAACTTTCAAAGATGCGGACACACATGCCATTAACATCAGGTGTGAGTGAAATTGCGGCTTGCCCTCCATCTCCTGTTGCCGACGATCCTTCAGCTCTATCATCTCCCACCTCCTCTCCCTCCTCCTGGCAGTAACTCCACTTGCCTGTTTGCTCAGGGTCAGGCCCTGTGTGCTGGCTGTCAGACTGTACTTTTCAAGGGACTGTACCGTAATATTAAAAATGTTTGCTTTATTTTTTTGTATATTTTGGTTTTTATGTATTGTTTGCGTGACAATAAACCTATTACAGTATATATAGCTGATTGTATTAGTTGGGTACCTAACTTGGTTGGACTTATGAACAAATTGGACTTACAAACACGCTCTTGGAGTAGAACTCGTTCATGGGTAGCGGACTTACTGTATATTCATTACCTCTAACCTAAGAAGCTTGCAAGATAGGTGTTGTTATCTCCCAACACACACACACACACACACACACACACACATCCTTTATTTCAGAAAAAGACATGAAGGCTGAGAGAGGTTGACTGATTCACTCGAGATCACACTGCTGAGATGTGGAAGAATTCGGATTCAAACTCAACGCCCAGGTCCTCTCCACCATCTGGGTGGAAGCAAACCCTGGCGGGCTCGGTACCAGTGCAGGAACGGGCTGCTTTACCTTGTAGAAGGAGCTTCTTGCAGATAATACTCCGTATAGTGCAGACCCAGGTGGCACAGCGTCTGCCAGGTCATCTGAAAGAGGAAAGTCAGCCTGTGGACGTCCCGGGGGCCAAGCGAGTGGATGAGGACCACCGTGCCCAGGGCGGGGATGAAGACCAGTGCAGCAAAGGCACCCATAGCAGCCACGGCCAGGGCGCCGCCTCCCACCAGGAGGAACAGGTACCTGGAACACAGAGGACAGCCTGGCTTTGAGACCGCCTTCAAGCAGTGCGCAGAGGAGTCAGTCCCCATGGCAACCACCTGGGAAGCCCTATGGAGGTGGACCCCACTTCCCCCTAAAGAAGTCACAGTGGTGTAGGAGAGAAACACGGGAGACAGAGGCAGAGTGGATTTGTGAATTACTTCCTCGGGAGGCAAATCATGATTCCTGCCTGGGCACTCCTCTTTGATGTCCACCATAGCAGTGAGGACACTTGTCCCCAGCAGTCCTGTGGGGACAGGTCTGCAGTGCTTCCCGGTAGGGCCACACGCAGCCCTGTGCTTGCTGCCTGACCATAAAGCTCTGGGAATCCAGGCTTGAGGAGCTAGGAGGGCTCCAGATGTCATCTCAGCCAGATGGGTCTCTTCCCTTTGACATAGTCACACCGCCCTGGCCTTCAGAGGGAAGGTTGAGGGGAGGGGTAGGCTCAATGTCTCCCTTTTAAAATTTATTATTATTATTTTGCCACATGACATGTGGGATCTTAGTTCTCCAACCAGGGATTGAACCCATTCACCCTGTATTGGGAGCATTAATCACTGGACTGCCAGGGAAGTCCAATGCCTCTCTCTAATAAATGTTTGAAAATTCAATGACAAAGTCTTTCTGTATCATTTAGGAATTTTTGTCATCTGTGTACACAGTTTAGCCTACTCTCCAAATTCACACGAATAAAATCACACAGTATATCCTTATTCGAGTAAAGCTGCCACCATCCGTACAATATTTTGTTAAGTTTTGTTTTTTAATTTCTTGAAGTAGAGTTGACTTTCAATGTTTCAGGTGTATAGCAAAGTGATTCAGTTTGCACACACATATATCCTTTTTCAGATTTTTTCCATTATAGGTTGTTACAAGATACTGAATACAGTTCCCTGTGGTATAGAGTAGGTCCTTGTTGCGTATCTGTTTTGTATATAGTAGTGTGTATATGTCACTTCTAAACTTCTAATTCATCTCTCCTCCCCCGCCCCCAGCTATCCCCTTCAGTAATCGCAAGTTTATTTTCTGTGACTGTGAGTTTTTCTGTTGTGTAAATAACTTCCTTTGTATCATTCTTTTAGATTCCACGGGTAGGTGATATCATGTGATTCTTGTCATTATGTCTACCCTTAATCCACCCTGCTGTACTTCAAGGTCTCATGACTTAGCACTTTTTATAATGTTGTAAATACCCACATCAACATCGATGGTTTGGGAGCTTGCCTCCCTCGGAAGCCAGTGGATGACTCAAGGACCGGCAGAGGCCCTGGAGATTCCACATTAATGAAAACTCAGCTCTTCTTTCCACAGTATATGGAGGTTTGTTTGGTTTTTCCTTTTCATTGGTGCCAAGTTAATAAATCTGAACAAAAAGTTCAGAAGAAACCATCTGAAACAGGGACCGAGTAGTCAGGGACAGGAAAAATGAATGAACATGCCCCAGGGTGTGGATCGAGGCTCCTCGGCTCATGTGCTTGTGACAGACATGCCTTTGCAAAGACGTCTTCCTTTCTTGAGGGAGATGTAGGCTCCTCAGTGTGAGAGGCTCCATTCCACAGGCCCTGGCCCTTCCTGAACCTATGTGAGTCTATATGTGGGGTGCCTCCTCCCCCAGCCTACCCCTTTGAACACTGTGGCTCAAGCCTTTGCCATCTGGCCATCAAAAAATAAGGGAAAACACTTATTCACAAGTGAAACCTGAAGCAATTGCCCTGGGGATGTGAAAGCACTGTTAAGTCAGAAAAAGAAAAACAGATATTGTTTATTAACACGTGCACACGGAGTCTAGAAAAATGGTACTGATGAACTCATTTGCAGGGTAGGACTAGAGACTCAGGCATAGCGAACAGACTTGCAGACACAGAGCCGGGTGGGGAGGGTGGGGTGAACTGAGAGTAACCCTGACATGTTTACACCACCACGTGGAAAATGGGCAGCTAGTGGGAATCTGCTGAATAGCACAGGGAGTTCACCTCAATGCTCTGTGATGACCTGGAGGGGATGGGACGGTGGGGCTTGGGGAAGGGAGGGAGGTCCAAAAGGAAGGGGATATGTGTATACTTACAGTTGATTCATGCAGAAATAAAGACAGCACGGTAAAGCAGTTACACTCCAATTAAAAAATAATTTAAAGAAAGAAAACAATTTTCTACACGTGTACAATGCAAGATGCAGGATTTTTTGAGTGCTTATTTTATTCTGGGCATTGGGCCAATAATCCATTTATAAGAAATATCTTTATTTAATCCTTAAAATAATCCCATGAGGATTATTATTATTATTGTTGTTATTTCCATTTTACAGATAAAGGCCAAGTCTATTCACATATACAAGGACACTCAGGAAGAGAGGGCCCATGACTCATCAGGCTGACTCCAAAGCCAGAAATCTTAACCTGTGGGAATTAACTCTTATTCTTGCATTCATGTTGCTTTATTGTTTGTGTTTCTTCCTCAATAGGAAACTTTTTTTTTTTTTTACAACTGCTTCCTTCATCTCTGAAATAAAGGTAAAGAGTCACCAACTAGCTGTGTACATGTAATAGTCTACCATAGTTTAATCAAACTCAGCCATCCTGATCATTAGATATAGCCAGATTTTACATAAGAACTCCCAATATGTAAAGATCCAAATTTCAGAAATAAGTGAATTATTAGGAGGTAGAAATTTGGCAATGGACTTTAACTTTGCAAAAGGATATACCATAAAACTTTTTTATAAAATAGGGACTTAATGTATCGAGTTGATTGGTTATAAAACATCATTTTAATCATTATCAAATCTCTGATGTGAAAGTGACTCAGTCATGTCTGACTCTTTTCGACCCCATGAACTATACAGTCCATGGAATTCTCCAGGCCAGAATACTGGAGTCGGTAGCCTTTCCCTTCTCCAGGGGATCTTCCCAACCCAGGGATCGAACACAGGTCTCCCTTGTTGCAGTCGGATTCTTAACCAGCTGAGCCATGAGGGAAGCCGAAGAACAGTGGAGTGGGTAGCCTATCCCTTTTCCAGTGGATCTTCCCGACCCGTGAATTGAACTAGGGTCTGCTGCTTTGCAAGCAGATTGTTTACCAACTGAGCTATCAGAGAAGACCAACAAATCTCTAGTGGCCATAATCACTAGATCCCAGGTTGAGAGAAAACTAATCTAAGAAAATTGGTTTTGACTTAACTTCATTTCTCTGGGAAATCATACAAAGGCACTTAAAAAATCATATTTAATAAAATTTAATTTTATTGAAAATGAGAGAATTCCATGAAACTAAGACTGTTCAAGAACATCTGCAGTGCATGGTTGATTTATGCTGCTGCTGCTGCTGCTGCTAAGTCAATTCAGTCGTGTCGACTCTGTGCGACCCCATGGACTGCAGTCTACTAAGCTCCTCCATCCATGGGATTTTCCAGGCAAGAGTACTGGAGTGGGTTGCCATTGCCTTCTCCGATGGTTGATTTATAGATGCATCCATTTGGGGAAGTCTATATCACCCCAACATTCATCTCTCCCTGGTTTATTTTCACCCTTTTCCCTTTTAATGTGAATTTATCAAACTTAGCTGAGTCAGTGCAGACATGATGTCAATTTCCAATTCTGATTCACTCTATTAGACATATGCATAATTAAGCAATCAATAATCAGTGGCAGTGATGATAACTTAAAAACAACCAGTATTTAATATTTAATATTCACATGTGTACTCCAACCTAGACATAAGAGCAAAATTAGCCATCAAACCTACCTGGCCTGAGTGGAAAATGAATCCATAATGCAGAGATAATTAAACAGAAGTGCAAAAGGAAAAGCAGCTCCTTGATAAAGTGACACAGGATCACGGAAGAACAGCTGGAGCCAATCCATCATAAACTGGAACAAAAGATGCTGTCCTTCCTAGAGGCCTTAACTGATGCTTTCCTGAAAGAGAAGTCTCAACCAGGTTCTCTTTGATCTTTTTATATGGTTTAGGAACGGTGAGCAAAAGGCAAACAAAAGCACTGGAGATAAGCGGTATAAAAAGGTGGCTTTCTGATAAAGGGGACTCACTATAGAAACCAAAACGCATTTGGTGTTATATTACTTAACAAGGACATGTACAAAAGCATTGCTTTCAGAAGTTCTGGTTTTGTTTATATACTGCAGTATTTGCCTTTCCAGTCATCTGACTGTCATATTCTTTTCACTAAGTAAATGAAAAATCTCATTTTCCCATTGAGGACAGTTAACTCACTGGATTAGGAAGGGAGAGCAAGAACGTGAGCTGTGAGAAAGGGAGGCAGGTTCTCAAAGACTAGGAAGACTCTCCCAACCATTTCCTCCCTGGGCTCCTTATACTATTTCCTTATGCTCTATTCTTTTTTATAGTACTGGCCACCACCCCTTGTATATCTATTTCTGGATTAGTTTATTGCCCGTCTCCCTGCGAGCTCTACAGGGGAGGAAATCTGTTTTGTTTATTGCTGTATTCCCTGCATATAGAACAGTGCTAGACGTGTATGATGTGCTCAGTAAGTGCTTGTTAAAATTCCAAAGGTTTTAAGGAAGAAAAAATGTGGAAAGGAATATTTAAAGAGAAGCTTTTCTTTAGGGTGTGGACAAGCAATCCAAGAGACACTGCCTAGAAGCAAGACAAGAACAAGAAGCCTTGTGGCGAATTGAGGTCCATCTCCTGAGCCCAGAGCATTACCACTACGTCCCTGACCAGCCATTTTTCATCTCCGAAGGTACATGCAGGAGGAAGCAGCCTTAGATAAGAGACAGAGAAGTATAACCTGATATAACATCATCTTAAGGAGAAAAAAAATCTTAAAGGCAAGGACCACCTGTTAGTGAGCTACAGCTCTTCACAGAAGAGAAAGCATGAAAGGAAGCCTCCTGTTAGCTGGGGAACTCCGAGCAAATCACTTTATCTCTCTGAAACTGAAAGCCTTCATCTTAAAATTAGATACAATAATGCCAGTTATTCAGCAAAATTGTTCTGTTGTCTTCAAGAGAATTGTTATGAAGATTAGATATCGTATAGAAAAGCATGGAGGATAAACTGGTTGGTTGGATATAGTTGAAGGTAAACCAACTGATTAATAAAAATGAGCCCCATTAGGCTGCCAATTTATGACAGACCTGTGCCAAGTGCTGGGGATAGAACGATGAATACGATATGGCTCCTGCCCTCCAGTAGCTCTGAACTGACTAGGAAGAAGGAAAGGGCAACAAATACTTTCATTAAAGAACTGGCATACTGCAGTGAATAAATAAAGAAGCAATCATCTACAGAGATAAGGAATTTTTCAAATGCAAGGGAAGTAGAGAAGGGGGAATGCTTAAATTGGCTCGGGAAGGATGTTCCCAAACAGATAGTTTTTTCCAGGCCACAGATGGCACAAGACCCTAGACAAACACTAGAGCAATTAATGGGAGAAAAGGGCTCCCTAAGCAATGAATAAGCTCACATCATATTAAACATATTAAAATGCAACCACAACCCCCATTGAATATAGTTGCTAGGTTCAGAAGAATTGAGCTGCACTTATTTGGATAGGGAAAAGTTATGCTTTTTGTCATTGAATTAAGTATTTATGAATACCTACTTGTACTTTTCTTCTTGAATTTTGGAATCAGCACATTTTTACTTTCAGGTCTCAAACAATTTGTAGATTTCTCAAAAAGCTTATAGGCCCTAGACACTGTACCTAATGTTGATAAAACGGTCCTTCTTATAAGCATGCTCTTGCAATTAATTTTGCATCAGCTCAGGCTTTGCTGCCCAGCTCTTTGGTCAAACCAGTTTAAATATTGCAGCGAAGGTATTTTTAAGGTGCTATTAACATTTAAATCAATAGACTTTGAGTAAAACAAATCACCATCCAAAATGTGGGTGGGCCTCATCCAATCAGTTGAAGGTCTGAAGAGCAGAGACTGAGGCTCTCCCCCCAGAAAGAAATCCTGCCTCAAAGAAACCCTGCTTGAATTTCCCACATTTAGGTTTTGGGTATGAGATTGCAATATCAACTTTTCCCTGAGTTTCCAGCCTGGGGGTCTACTTCTACATGATCAAGTAAGTCAATACCTTAAAATTAATGTGTGTGTGTATGTATATTATTGTCCACCGCTTCTGTTTCTCTGGAGAACCCTGGCTGTTACTCTTGCCATGGAAGTCTTTTAAATTAATTTAGACATTGCTTAAAAGTGAATCGGTGTTTACCTGCTTGGAGACAACAGGATGTTCTAAATTCATCCATATATTTATTCAAGTTTTGTTTTGTTTTTTTAAGTATCAACTATGTGTCAGGTATTGTGGCCAGTATTGAGTAAAGAGTAGGGCCAAAGTGGGAATTCCCTGGTGGTCCAAGGGTTAGGATTCTGCACTTCAACTCCAGGGGGCATGGGTTCAATCCCTGGTCAGGGAACTAAGGTCCCGCATCAGTTAAAAGGCCTTGGGGCAGAGCTGGAGCTTCCCTGAAGAAATTCTACCCGTAGACAGTGGCTGCGATCCATGTGTGAGTGTTGCAATGTGCCCTGTAGGTTTCTTACCTGCCTAACCAACCCCCGCGATCACGTTAACCACTTCCTGCAATAAGCCTCTTCTTATATTATCTCCTAATGCTTTTGTTTCTGTGGTTAAACCCTGACTGATACACTGAACATGAGACTTAAACAGTCAGAAGAGGGGTGGGAGTAGAGGGCGGGTGGAAGCGGTTTGGGTCTGAATTCAACCTGGCTTCTTGGAGAATCAAAGTGTGATTATATTACTGAGAGTTGGGGTCCGGGTCCTCACCACTCAGAAGCCAGTAAACAGACCAGGCTGGTGGAAAGAAAAGTTTGCTTTATTTCGGATGCTGGCAACAAGGGTGGGGGTGGGGGGACAGATGTCTGTCCAAAGGTGGACTCCCCGCTCCACTGACAACCAGGAGGGCAAGAACGTTTATAGACTGAGGGAGGGGGCTACATGCAGAAACAGCACAGTCCACTCTGACGATCATCTTCAAGTTGGTCACTGGTGGTCTGACCAGCTTCATCTTGATTGTTTTAAATACAGTTAATCTTCACTAGCAATAACCTCAGATATGACACCACCCTTATGGCAGAAAGTGAAGAAGAACTAAAGAGCCTCTTGATGAAAGTGAAAGAGGAGAGTGAAAAAGTTGGCTTAATGCTCAACATTCAGAAAGCTAAGAGCATGGCATCCGGTCCCATCACTTCATGGCAAATAGATGGGGAAATAGTGTAAACAGTGGCTGACTATATTTTTCTGGGCTCCAAAATCACTGCAGATGGTGATTACAGCCATGAAATTAAAAGACGCTTACTCCTTGGAAGAAAAGTTATGACCAACCTAGACAGCATATTAAAAAGCAGAAACATTACTTTGCCAACAAAGGTCTGTCTAGTCAAGACTATGGTTTTTCCAGTGGTCATGTATGGATGTGAGAGTTGGACTATAAGGAAAGCTGAGCGCTGAAGAATTGATGCTTTTGAACTGTGGTGTTGGAGAAGACTCTTGAGAGACCCTTGGACTGCAAGGAGATCCAACCAGTCCATCCTAAAGGAGGTCAGTCCTGGGTATTCATTGGAAGGACTGATGTTGAAGCTGAAACTCCAATACTTTGGCCACCTGATGTGAAGAGCTGACTCATTTGAAAAGACCCTGATGCTGGGAAAGATTGAGGGCAGGAGAAGGGGATGACAGAGGATGAGACGGTTGGATGGCATCACCGACTCAATGGACATGGGTTTGGGTGGACTCCGGAAGTTGGTGATGGACAGGGAGGCCTGGCATGCTGCGGTACATGGGGTCGCAAAGAGTCGGACATGACTGAGCGACTGAACTGAACTGAACTGAATCTTCAGTTCCAGGGTCAGTTTGTTTCCATTTCTTTGAGGCCAGTTCTTTAAACTGTGGCAGCTTATGTCACGGCTACAGTCTGGTCATCATGTAGTTAGCATCTTCCACCTGGTGGGGGTTTCAGTGTCTGTAAGACAGCTCACAGCATATGGCTCAGAATATCATCCACAGCCCTTGCTGCTGCTGCTAAGTCACTTCAGTCGTGTCCGGCTCTGTGTGACCCCATCCTTGGGATTCTCCAGGCAAGAACACTGGAGTGGGTTGCCATTTTCTTCTCCAATGCATAAAAGTGAAAAGTGAAAGTGAAGTTGCTCAGTCAGGTCCAACTCTTCACGACCCCATGGACTGCAGCCTACCAGGCTCCTCCGTCCATGGGATTTTCCAGGGAAGAGTGCTGGAGTGGGGTGCCATTGCCTTCTCCCCATAGCCCTTGAGAAGGAACTAAATATCCCTGACTATGCTTAATGAGTACATCATTAGTATTTGGTCTCCTTTGACTGCTATCCTTTGTTTCCACATTTTCTCATTTCTCTGATTAAACTAATAAGTTTTGACTGAGATTTCAACAGACAAAAGGCAGGCAGAGGACATGGGGGAAGGCTCATAGGGTCCTGCTCCGTTTCAAAGAAGAGGAAGAGGAACATGAAATTAAAGAAGAGAGAAGTGGGCAGGGGCTGGATCAAGCCCAGAGATAGGTAATGGAAATGAGTTTGGATTTTAAAAGGAATAAGAAGTAAAAAAAATAGCTGAATTTGGTTTTTAAAGGGATGATTTTTAACTACAGAAGAATAGCCTGGATGGAAATGTGATTTTAGAGGTCAAGGGTAGAAGGTGCAGACTACACAGGGAGAGTTAGAGATAGTAAATGATGCAAACTGTAAGAAAGAGAGATAGGAGCAGCAGAGGTGAAAGTCGCTCAGTCGTGTCCTACTCTTTGTGACCCCACGGACTACACAGTCCATCGAATTCTCTAGGCCAGAATATTGGAGTGGCTAGCCTTTCCCTTCTCTAGGGGATCTTCCCAACCCAGGGATCGAACCCAGGTCTCTCGCATTGCAGGCAGATTCTTTACCACTGTGCCACCAAAGCTCTGTTCTGGACATTTTAGGTTTCATAAGACCTCGCAGCATTCAGGTCAAGTAGGCATTCGAATAATCAGGTGTGAAGCTTGGCAAGAAGGACAGAATTAGAGATTAACCTTAGAAAGAAATCAGGTAGAGGGTACTTAATTTACGGTGGGGGGTGGGGGGTGGGGGGTGGGGGGTGGGAACCAGCTTATATTGAAAGGGAAAGGGGCCCAGGTTTAGCAGGAGGATCCTTAAGGAACTTAACTGAGAATGAACAGTGGGGCTTAATGAAGTCACAATGACTTACGTTGGATCTGACTTAAGGGCTGTTTTAAATCCGAGTCCGCCGATCCTTTCACTGCACTAACAATCAGTTTGCGGCCAAAGACCGCCGCCTGGCTGGAGCCGGCTCACGCAGAACTGAAACCTCCACCGCGAGCCGGCCCCGCCCCCGCGAGCAGCGCCAAGGCCCCGCCCCTTCCCCGTCTTCTGTCAGGCTCCGCCCCTTCCCCGTCCTGACAGGCTCCGCCCCGTCCTGACAGGCTCCGCCCCTTCCCCGTCCTGCCAGGCTCCACAATCGCCCACAGAGATCATCGCTGTGCTCAGGCGGTTGTGTCGATCCAACTGGAAACAGAAGCCGAAACCATGGCGGAGAAGACTCAAAAGAGGTGGGTCGCTGTCTGAGAACCTGTCCTCTCCTCCCCGCAGGGGTGGAATCTGCTCTTGGACGCCAGTGGTGGGGACTTAGGTGGTGTCTTATTCTAGGCGCCCCGTTCCTAAGGCCCAGACCTGGCGTTCGCGGAGGGAGGAGGCGACGGGCTGGGGGTAGCGAGGGCCGAGAAAGGATGCGGAATGGGGTGGTGAAAGGTTCTGGTTCGTGGTCCCTCGGTGGCCTCGCTGGCCCGCGGCTACGCGCCCGCGCTGTCTCGGGCGGGCCTGCTGAGGATGCAGGGCGTCCCCGCCTCCTGGGACACAGAGGGACCCTCCCCTTTTCCGCGGCGCTCCTAACCCCTGTAGCTGTCCCGTGTCCCCATCGCCCACGGCCTCCGAGACCCTCCCCGTCCGTCGGAGGCGCTCCATGTATGTGTAGACGGACTCAAAGCGGGGGCCGCGCCTGGGCCAAAGCTAACTGCTTGGTAAACGCGTGGGGACAAGCCTCGGGGCTGCTGGGCGCTGTCAGTGGAAAGGGACAGCTGGGATGCAAGACAAGCTTCAGTTAAACCGTTTCCCAAAGCAGCAAAGTTGAGCACCCTCTGCTGACTCTTTTAGAAAATGAACACCGACAAGCCTTGTTTTGGGGGAGGGCATAAATTAACATTTAGGTTTTTCATCCATTTAGGTAAGTAATTGTAATCTTTTGCATAAGCTAAAGAGGAACAGATATGCTAGGAATATTATGCACAGTATATAGGAGTGTGCTGTGGAGATGCGGGTACTGTTGATATTTTATTAGTTAGGACTTCGGCTAAGTCTTACCTCAACTGCCTGCTCCCAGCTCCGCCCGGTCGCTCTCCGCGGTATTTGGACCACGTTTTAATTGGTCTAATGGTGAGTTTAATTATTCCTGCCTCACAAAGAAATATGCTGACTGTGACGCACACAACCTGGGGCGTCTTCCTTGGGCGTAAAATTGAAGACAGGGCATTTTTGAGTCTCTTCTGTTCTCACTTGCCCAGCTTGAGTTAAATGTTAGATAATACTTTTTTTCATTAAAAAAAAAATTCATAGCAAGAGGGAGGCTAAGGGAATAGAAAACTAGCATCGGAAATCATGTGTAAAATGAGCTGTTTATAGAGGTTAATTTATTTGTCCACGGCTTAATAAGATTTTTTTTTAAACACACAAACCCACCTGAAAGGAAAAGGATCGGAGAAAACGTGTTTCTAAATGGTGATAAATTTCAAGGGCAAAATCATAAAGCTGATACAAGAAAACTGTCCAAAATGACAGGATGTTTCCAGGAAACTTCCAGCTAACAAAAAAGGGATGATTGATGTTCGTGTTTTAGAGTATGGCTGAGCATGGACTCAAACTTTAGCATGGACTATTGCTGTACACCTTTAAGCCCTGCCCCTTTACCAGATAACAGTTGCCCAACTCTTTGTGACCCCATGGACTGTAGCCTGACAGGCTCCTCTATCTATGAAAGTTTTCAGGCAAGAATACTGGAGTGGGTTGCCATGCCAATTGGGGGGGGGGGGGTGCGGTCTTCCCAACCCAGGTATCGAACCTGCTTCTTTTGCATCTCCTGCATTGGGAGGCAGATTCTTTACCAGCAAACCACCTGGGAAGCTGGGTAACAGTTACTGGGCTCCTGCCATAAGCAATCAGAGAAGGCAATGGCAACCCACTCCAGTGTTCTTGCCTGGAGAATCCCAGGGACGGGGGAGTCTGGTGGGCTGCCGTCTTTGGGGTCGCACAGAGTCGGACACCACTGAAGTGACTTAGCCGTAGTAGCAGCAGCCATAAGCAATCAACTGTCAGTGAGCAACCATTAGCGGTCCTGCTCAACCATCCATGGGTGCTGCAGTGGCCCCTCCCACAAGCCGCCAGCTGTCAGTGAGAGACAGTGGTCCTCTCAGTCAGCAGAGCAGTGGTCTTCAGACCTCAGGCAGAGAGCCAGGTAAGAGGCAGATCCTGGGGACAGTTGGGGGCTGTTTCCTGCAGGGCTCCAGAGCCCGGGCCAAGGCCTCCCACTGGCCAGGCTCAGGCCTTGAGCAGCTGCAACCTCTCCCCCATCCCTGTGTCTGCAGCATAATGGCATCGGCGTCTGCATAGGGTGCAGTCTGCAGGACCCAGCCCCTGCCCTAAGGGTGGCTTGAAGAGCCTGAGGGTCTTTGGGGTCCTGGGCGCCTGTCTCCCTCAGCGATGACGGTTACGCAGGGTCTGGGGACAGGCCCTGATGGATGTCTGCCTCCTCTTAGCCAGGACCTGAACTTCGGAGGGTGACAGCTGGGCCTTGGGACCTGGCCCTTTCTCGTCAGAACAGAGAATAACCTTTATTTGGTAGAGATTTACAGGAACATCGTTACCTGACCATGAGCTGACCTCAAGAACAAAGGATCTGACCTAGGATGTTTGCAGTAACTAACCACGCCCCCACCCCAATTCCTAGAAAAGAACTGTGCTGAAAGCTTTCAGGGAGTTTAGGGGTTTTAAGGCATAAGCCACCCATCTCCTTGCCTGGCCCTGCAGTAAACCTTCCTCTGCTCCAAACTCTGACATTTTAGTATTGTTTGGCTGCTCTGTGAGTCACATGGACTTGTGTTTCGATATTATTACGACAGTGATGTCCAGGAATGAACTTTGCTTCAAGAAATTTCAAGGCCCTGGGCTTCAATTTCCTCATCTAGAAAATGAGGGGTTTGGAGCGTTTTCTGTTTTCTACTCCATGTCACTAAAGTTTTTCCTTCTCCTATTCAATAGAAAGGTTATATATTTATTTATTTTTGGCTATTCTGGGTCTTCATTGCTGTGTGGGACTTTCTCTGGTTGCAGAGAGTGGGGGCTACTCTCTAGTTGTGATGTGTGGGCTTCTCTTTGCGGCGGCTTCTCTTGTAGCAAGCCATGGGCTCTAGGCTGGGTAGTTGTGGTGCACAGGCTTAATTGCCCCGTGGCACGTGGAACCTTTTAATTTCAGAGATGCTTGTTCCTTGGAAGGAAAGCTATGACAAACCTAGGCAGCATATTAAAAAGCAGAGATACCACTTTGTCATCAAAGGTCTGTATAGCCAAGGCTACGGTTTTTCCAGTAGTCATGTATGGATGTGGGAGTTGGACCATAAAGAAGGCTGAACACCAAAGAATTGATGTTTTCAAACTGGTGCTGGAGAAGACTCTTCAGAGTCCCTTGGACCCCAAGGAGATAAAAACCAGTCAATCCTAAAGGAAATCAACCCTGAATATTCATTGGAGGACTGATGCTGAAGCTGAAGCTCCAGTACTTTGGTCACCTCAGGCAAAGAGCCAACTCCTTGGCATGGAGCTTGTGTTGGGAATGATTGAGGACAAGAGGAGAAGGGGGCAGCAGAGGATGAGATGGTTGAATAGCATCACTGACTCAGTGGATATGTGTTTGAGCAAACTATGGGAGATAGTGAAGGACAGGGAAGCCTGGCATGCTGCAATCCATGGGGTCAAACTTAATGACTGAACAACAGCAATGTGGAATCTTCCCAGACCAGGAATCTAACCCATATCCCCTGCATTGGCAGCCAGATTCTCAACCACTGGACCACCAGGGAAGTTCTGATGGATATTCTTTTTACTTAAAGCTTTAAAAATACTTTGTGATAGGAAGATTTGTTCACTTAAATTTATAGAAGAAAAATCCGTGCATGTCCTTTTTTAGTTTTACACATCAGTATGGAAGTGGTGATTTTTTTTTTAATATTTATTTTTGGTGTTACTCTGCATTTATATTAGGGAATATTTGGGTGGATTCTGGAATATGAATGATGAAGAAATATGTTAAAGAGTTGAAAAAAAAAAAAAAAAGAGTTGATACTCTGCTGACTCTCAGCTATATTTCTGATCTAGCACTCTCTTATAGCCCCAGATCTAGATATACTGGGTCTTTCTCCATAGGTACCTCAAACTGACTTCATCTAAAATTTAACCAAATAACTTCCATTTTTCATTTTCTTACTTTTCTATGTACTGATGTTTTTCAAATCTTCCAACAGATATGTCAAATGCCTCCTGATTTTTTTCCCAAGTGCTCATCACATAATCTTTCAAATTTTTTTCTTGTTTCCTAGAAATCTTCCCTTTGAAGTCCTCTGCCTTTGCCCTCTAAGACCACTGCACAGCGATTACCCTAATGTTCCCCTCTGTCCTTTTATGCTAGAGCCTCTGATTCTAGTCCCTGGCTTTGATTTTTTTGAGTTAACAATGTAGCTTGGAGATCATCCCAACTCTTTACACACAGGATTATTCATTCTTTCTTATGCTGTATATTAATTCATAGTATACCATAATGTATTAACCAGGTCTCTACTAATGAATACCTAGGTTGTTTTGAGCTTTTTGCTATTTAAAAACAATGTTGGTGTTAAGAGTCCAATGCCTCTTTTCCTCTCAAGCGTTTTAAGAAAACATGATACATTATTTTAGCTTCATGGATGGTATATCACCTGAGAAGTTTATACTATATTAAATCTTACAGTTTACTTTTCATCTTACAGTTTTATTTTTCTATCAGTTTGTTTTAACATTTCTGTGATTACAGTGTCAGGATAGCTTCTATAACAGTATTTTTAAACCTTACCCATGATGCATATTACTTTTTTCTTCCTGCAGTGTAAAGATCGCGCCTGGAGCAGTTGTGTGTGTAGAGAGTGAAATCAGAGGTGATGTCACTATAGGTAAGAAAATATCCTGTTAGTGTTGTCGCTCAAGAATTGGTGTTATTTAGTTTATTTCAGTGCTTGACAGTTCATTAGGTATTATTTTCTATGTTTGACTGAGGTCCTAATTTTATTGACAAAGCAATGTATTTCTCTAAGTGTTTAATATTTCTCAAATAATTTAGTGTGATGGAGTCTATATTTAAACTCCTGTCTGATAAACTAACATGGCAGCATAATAAAGTGATTTATTTGAGAGACATCTACTGTGTACCTACTATGTGCCAGGCCCTATGCTCACATCTGAGCTTGCACTCGGGACCCAGCACTGAATATAGCAGAGCTCACATTCTTCTGAGAGTGTAATCCAGAGTCTGACGGACTTGGGGTTAGCATCCTCACTCTTTATCTGCTGGATTGCCTCAGGCACATCACTTCGTCTCGCTCATTTTCCCCTTCTGTATCGTTGTGTGTGTCAGTGTTAGGGTCAGCAGTTTGCAGTGATAGTAAACCCAGTAGTAGCGTAGTGTACACAGAGTTGTAAACGCAGTGTAGTAAACCCAGAGGTCTAATCTCACATAACAAGCCTGAGGGTAGGCAGAGGTCTGCTCTCTCACATGACAAGCCTGCGGGTAGGCAGTTCACGTCCCGTCAGGTGATTGTCGGAGAGCCCCAGCCTCACAGGCCAGGACGTGAGTGTCTTGGGTAAGAAAGGAGAGGAGTGGAGACAAAAGGTGCACCTCCCAGTGGAGTCAGCTCGCCTTAAATAGTCTTCCTGAAGGTTCCACAACGCCCTCTGCCTTGGGCCTGGTCTCAAGGACGCCGCTAGCTGCGGAGAATGCTGGGAGATGTATTCTGAACCGGACACATTGCTGCCCCCGTATTGTGTTCTCTTACATAGGAAAAGGGAAGAATGGATATCCAGCGGCAGCAGCTTTTGTCACATGCAAAATAAGAATGCCTTCCTCAGAGCTTTTTGAAGGATTAAGTAAGAGAGTATTTATGAAAGTCACTGCCCAATACCTGACCTGTAGTAAGCACTCAATAAATGTTGGCTAGCTGCACTGTAAAATCAGTTTAGCCTTGCTTTAGAGGTTAAGTCCAGCGTTTAAACGAAATGAACAATGTAACATGTGGCAACCTGGGCTTCCCTGGTGGCTCAGTGGTAAAGAATCTGCCTGCAATGCAGGAGATGTGGGTTCAATCCCTGGGTGGGGAAGATCTCCTGGAGAAGAAAATGGCAACCCACTCCAGTATTCTTGCCTGGGAAATCCATGAACAGAGGAGGCTGGTGGGCTGCAGTACATTGGGTCGCAAAAGAGTTGGTTGCAACTTAGCGACTAAACAACAGTTTGCTTATGTGAACATGATTGAGTTCCCCCAAGTGCACATTTTAGCCACTAGATCTTTTCCATATGTTTTCACGGGACATGGTGCCCCAGTAGCTTTATTAACGTGAGCGCGCGTTTACGAGCCACTGGGTGTTCCCAGAGTAGAGCTTTCAGGAAACGAAGTACATGTTCAGAGAGAAAATGTGCCTTGTTCTCTTACACTAACAGTATCTGCAAAAGAAAAAAAATTTTTCTGTAACTTTAGTAAATCTGAGCCTCCAGCCACTTCAGGATCATATCTTATAAAACTAGTTACGATTGTGCCAGTATTATGGAGCATCATTAGGGATTTGCCCAGGTTGGATCTAATTAATTATTTTAAATTGACAGAATTTCAAAGTTTAGAAGGTGACTCTATTTCTTTTCAGTCCTGTATTAACTTTGTTAACTTTTAAACCACTTGCAAACTTTTTACGAGGAGAAATTAGCCACATGTTTCTGTTCCTCTGCGTTTTTATTCTAGTATTTTTATGGTTTTCATCATGATTCAAGGAATAACATCTAATATTAATTCGCAGGGTATTGTACAATTAGAAGGAAAGACTAAAATAATGATATTTCCCTCTCGTTTCTACTTCTTCCCTACTTTAAACAATGTGTTCAGTATCTGCCATGATACACATGTGGTACGGATATCTCTACAGGCGTAAGTGTACACACAGGTATACATATATGTTTGTGTGTGTGTTTCAGATTTGAAACAGCAGGTCCTGTTCTTGCAGAAGCTTCCCTAGAAGAGCAGTAAAGGCTTTATCCTGTGAAAAGAAGAGCTGGACCGCTGCGTAGGATTGGGGCCTGGGGATTTCAGGAATCAGCACTCACTTCACTGTTCTCTCTCTGTCTTTCATATCTTGGTGCTCTTCCCTCTTCTTTATCTCTCTTATCCTCCTACCTTCCTTGAACATTGAAATTATGTAAAGAAATGTGGTATTTAAATCTACTTTCCATATAAACTGATCACCGGCACCACTCTGGTGGTTAAAATATAAAATGATTATTCAACACAGATTTTCAGTGGTGGATTGTAGCATAAGAAATGATATATATTTTTTAAACTAGTGATTTTAATTTCATCATTGAATGGATCTAAGTTAATATTTTTTTGAGTTTATTTTTGACCCAGGTTTTTAAAACCAGAAAATTTGCTCACTTTACAGAAACATCTCAATTTTCAAAACTAAGGAAAAGATTCAGAGTGATACAGTTACCCAGTGTTCCATGTTCCATATATCTTATCTCATTTTCATTGTGCCTGTTTCTTATTCTTAATTTTATATATAAATATGGAAATTTTCCAGAGCTGATACTTAGTCATTTCTATCACTTTTGTATTTGGTGTAAAATAATCTCTAATCTTTTTGTACTATTGATTCCTTTTTCTGATGTAATATCTCAGATTAAAAAAAGCTCTTGGTAGATAAAAAGTTCAATCAAAGCAGAGAGTAGAGATAAGTTACCTGATTAAAACTCACTCTTCCTACCATGTTTTCTTTTTCCTTCTTTTTTGGGGGAGGGGTGTGGAATTTTCTTAGGGAAACTTTTATTTTTTATTTGTTAAAAAAATTTTATTGATGTATAGTTGATTTATGATGTGTGTTGTTAGTTTCTGCTGTACGGCAAAGTGAATCAGTTACACACATACATACACTCACCCTTTTTTAGAGTCTTTTCCCATATAGGCCATTACAGAGGATTGAGTAGAGTTTCCTATGCTATACAGTAGGTCCTTACTAATTATCTATTTTATATATAGTTGTGTGTCTATATCAACCCTAGTCTCCCAATTTGTCCCTCCCTCCCTCCCTCCCTGGTGACCATAAGTTTGTTTTCTATATCTGTGACTCCATTTCTGTTTTGTAAATAAGTTCATTTTTTTTAGATTCCACGTATCATATTATGTGATATTTGTCTTTCTCTCTGTCTGACTTGCTTTGCATACTATGATAATCTCTAGGTCCATCCATGTTGCTACACATGGCATTATTTCATTCTTTACGGTGGCTGAGAAATATTCCATTGTATATATGTATCACATCTTCTTTACCCATTCCTTTGTCGATGGGCTATTGTTTTTCAATTTAGGGCTGGTTTTGTTTTTGCTTAATTTATCAGAATAACTAATGTAAGTCTTCTCCTGTTACAGGATAGATATGGAGATTTCACGATGTTTTACATAACTTTCCATCCCCTCATCAGTTTTACCTTGCTATGTTTCAGTTAGTAGAACTTTAAATTTTCTGTTTTCCTAGAAAATCAAGTATTTGGTTTATCAAAGAAACTAGTCTGAAGCTTTGAAGTGTAGTCCTTAACCAGAAACGCTATGTCTGTGGCGCTGCTGGAACCTGACCTCTTTCATTAGAGTCTGCTAGGAAACAGACCTTGGGAAAAATAACAGTTCTCTCGTTAATTATAATTTGGGTAAATAAGGTTTCATCTTATTTACTATCAAGCCTGCTTTTTTTTTAAGCCTGCTTTTAATTAGACTGCCTTGATTTATGGCTTTTGCATTATTTTCTGAAAATTTTGCTTTAAAAGCTGAAGCACATTTTAGAAAGGTACGTCTGTGCAGTCATGTGGTCCTGTTACAGCGTGAAGGCAGACTCCTGGGGTTCGGACAACACCTAGGGACTCATGGTGTGAAGGCAGAACTCCTACAGTGACGGAGCTTTGTCATGGAAGCACTTTGTCCCACTTTGTTCTTTCCATTAGAGTTTTTAATACAGATCAGAAGCTTCCCTTTTATTGTGGAAATTTTTTTGAATTGAGGTAACATTGGTTTATAATATTACATAAGTTTCATATGTACAACATTATATGGAAATCTTTTTCAATAAGGCAAAACAGTGGCTTTGACTTGAGAAATCCATCGAATATAAAACAGTTGTTAAAAGTACTTCATCTTATAGGTCAAAGGAATTGTTTTCATTTTCAAGAGACCTTGTGGCTTTTGGAACTATTTATTGACATATGAAAATGTCCACAAAGATTGCTTTCTGTGGCAAAGATAGACAGGAAAAATACCCTTTACTAGCTGAAGGGAATGGAAATATGATGCAAGGAATGTCTTTCTGGCTAGGTTGCGTCAAGCCCAGCCAACCATTTAGAAAAATAATTCATCAGCCAGTAAGGCAGCTCCAACTCTAGACACATTTATCCAAACAAGGAGATAAGCCAAATAGGGTTTCAGCACATTTGGTAAGAAAATACACAAACTACCCTGCCAGAAACAGCGCCAAGAAAGTTCACGACAGCCTTTTAACAAAAACTTTCGATGGTGACAGATTTTTATTTTTAAAGCATTTTAACCCCAAGACCCTTGAGCTTGGTTTGAATTCAGACCATCCTAGGTGAAAGTGCCACTTGCATGCAGAGCAGTCTGGAGCAGACCGTGCTCACAGTTCAGCGTGCGGTTGCTGCCCGCGTCTTGCACGAGTACTGGGCTCCCAGGCCTTCTGGTGCCAGCCTCCAGCGCCGTGCAGAGACAAGGCCCCTGGTCAGGCGTCTCCTTTAAGAAGTTCACCAGACTTGAGTCTTAGCAGTCACGTATACTGCGGTTCATGTTGAAAAACTAACCTCTCTAGTCTCTGCCCCAAAAAGCCCTGCAAGAGGTTAAGGGGAGCTGTTTAGTTTGTCCCCCATGACCTTGATGTTACTTCACAATTCAGAGGAGATCACATTGCCAACATTCAGTGGCTCATGGAGAAAGCAAGGGAGTTCCGGAAAAATATCTACTTCTGCTTCATTGACTACATTGAAGCCTTTGACTATATGGATCCTAACAAACTGTGGAAAATTCTTAAGAGACAGAGAAGACCAGATCACCTTACCTGTCTGCTGAGAAACCTGTATGTGGGTCAAGAAGCAACAGTTAGAACCGAACACAGAACAACGGACTGGTTCCAAATTGGGAAAGGAGCATGTTAAGGCTGTATATTGTCACCCTGCTTATTTAACTTCTATGCAGAGTACATCATGCAAAATGCTGGGCTGGATGAAGCACAAGCTGGAATCAGGATTGCTGGGAGAAATATCGGCAACCTCAGATATGCAGGTGATACCGCTCTGTTGTCAGAAAGTGAAGAGGAGAGAGCCTGTTGTTGAGAGTGAAAAAGCTGGCTTGAAACTTAACATTAAAAAAACTAAGATCACAGCATCTGGTACCATCACTTCATGGCAGAGTTTATTTATTTGGGCTCCAAAATCAGTGCAGTGACTGCAGCCATGAAATTAAGATGCTTGCTCCTTGGAAGAAAAGCACGCTAGACAGTGTGTTAAAAATCAGAGACATAACTTTGCTGACAAAGGTCCACAGCAAAGCTATGGTTTTTCCAGTAGTTATGTACAGATGTGAGTTGGACCATAAGGCTGAGTGCTGAAGATTTGATGCTTTTGAACCCTGGTGCTAGAGAAGACTCTTGAGAGTCCCTTGGACAGCAAGGAGATCAAACCTGTCAATCCTAAAGGAAATCAACCCTGAATATTCATTGGAGGGCTGATGCTGAGGCTGAAGTTCCAATACTTTGGCCACCTGATGAGAAAAGCTGACTCATTGGAAAAGATGGTGATGCTGGGAAAGATTGAAGGCAAAAGGAGAAGGGAGTGGCAGAGGATGAGATGGTTAGATGGCATCACCGACTCAATGGATATGAGTTTGAGCAAACCCCAGGAGATAGCGAAGGACAGAGGAGCATGGCATTCTGCAGTGCGTGGGGTCTAAGAGTTGGACACGCCTTAAGGACTGAACAACGACAGTTTCACCTTTCAAGTCACTTCAGAACTCCAGGACTTGTAGTTTGGCAGCGTGACCACCAGGTGGAGCTGTTGTCTTCAACAGGTCTCATGGAAACTGCTCACTGGTCTCCTGTAATGCTTTGTATCCCAGGGAAGGCCCTCAGACTTAGAACCAGCTTTCCAGTTATTTACTAACACTCTTGTTAAGAGTGATAAGAAATAATAATAATAAAATACCCGGCTAACATAGCTCCAACATTATTTTTAAATGGGAAAAAATGAAAATATCAATTGTTTTCAAACCTGTACTTTAGAGGAACTTTTAAAGAAGCATAGGTCCCAGCGTAACCTTTGTCTTATCAGCCTTTTCTCACGTAGCTTTTTGCAAGACTGCTTGTCAAAAGCTGCAGCCTGAGGACCAGCAGAATATCTCGTGCCTCTGGGTCCTAATCTAGCTGTGGTAAAGGATCTGCTTTCTGTCACAGCCAGGATGACCTCTTCCTCCTGTCAGATCTTTAATGCCAGTATGGAAAATTTTTATTAATCTTTTCCACTGTCTCACAGAAAGGTAAAGAATTTCTTCCCTGTTTAAAAGGTTTCACCCTGTTACCTGAGTGTCAGGGGAATAAAGCAGTCCCTTTTCTTCTGTTTCTCAGACCAGAAAGAGTTATTTTGTTTTCTGTGATAAAGTTCTTAGCTCTTAGTGTCAGATAGTGATGAACCTCCCATTTTGAAGAACTATGGGCCAGACCCCACGATTTCCTTTCCAAATATAATCCACACTTCAACCTGGTGAGATAGGCTATCATAGACTTCATCTTTTTATAGATGAGAAAACTGAGGCATTTGAGAGGCTAAGCACACAGCTCTTAAGTGATAAAGGCCAGAGCCTGGACTTTCTAGACAAGGGATGTGGTTGCTGGCTGGGGCTCTAATTATAAAGAACTGAAAATAGAAAGATCGTGTCCCTTTATCATAGAATATCTTAACATAAAATATAAATCTGGCATTGTGCAAACCACAGCTTTAAATTGCTTCACACAGCTGGAAAGACCTATAAGAAATTTCTCATTTCAAAGGAATCCAGTGTTTGTTTCAGCATTGTTTTAGCACCTCTCCCCAGAAGTGGTAATTCTTCTAAATGCCTATTATTAAGGGATTGGTTAAATAAATCATGGTATATTAAAATGATGTGAAATAATATTCAACAATTAAAAAAAAAATGGGCTTATGTGGAAAAAATCACCATAACTTCTTAGGTGAAAAAGCAAATTATAGAATAAGTACCATTCCTTAGTTTTTGAAATTCATATTTTAGTATGTAAAATTCATATTTTTTCTCCTTTAAGTTGAACTTATCTTTTAACTTTCTAGGGAAATATATTTTATATGCAGTCATATTTACAGATTTTAAATATATACTAGTACTTAAGTCTGCAGTAATACTCCAAACTTTTAAGAATAGTTAACCTACAGGGAATGGGATCAGCAGGAGGAGAGAGGATCTTTCACTTTTGACTTTGATTGAGTTTTTTGGGATGAGCAGGTATTCCTTTTATAATTACGTGTATGTGTGTGTGTATTTATAATTATGTGTGTGTGTATTTATAATTATGTGTATGTGTATATTTATAATTGTGTGTGTGTGTATTTATAATTATGTGTGTGTGTATATTTATAATTATGTGTATGTGTGTATATTTTTTTACCAAAGGAGAAAGGTCACAGTCATGGTCACCTTGAGAAGCTTCCCAGGGATCTGAGTGACCCCATCTTCCATTCTGAAATCTCCTATCCTAAGCAGGAGCATTTGCCAGGAAAGTTTTACTTTAGCAGCTGAGGATTTAGGGAGCCAGAGGTGACACAAATAACAAAGCCAGCCTCTGTGTGTCCCCTGACCCCGCACCCATGTTGGGCCCCACCCTCTGTATCAGTCCCCAGCTCTTCATTGTTAGGGGAAAAAATAAGCTGTCCTGAGATTCTTTCCAATTCTCTGGGCACCAGGAACACCTCCTTATTTATTCTAATACATTTTTGAGTGAGCGTGTTAAGTCTTCCCGATTTTCAAGACAAACAAACCTCCAGAGGGCAAAAATAGCACCCATTCCTTTTTGTTTCCCTGTAACATACAGCCCTGCATCTTGCCTGTCACTAGCGGAGAGTGATTGTTGAATAAATTAGCAGTTTATTAGTACAGTTTGTTGGAACAGTTGAGTACTGAATTTCACGGACAGTGTCATCTTCGGCCTCCCTGCCTGCCTCGTGTCAGCGCTTCTGCCCACCCTGTCCTGCTGTCAGAGTCAGCTGCGTCCTGTATAAAGCAAAAACTTCCTGTCCTCGTGTTTACAGATAAGGATGGCCTTGATCTGCGTTGGTGGGGCACGTTGGGAGGGCATGCCTGCAGTGAGGTTATGTTTTCTCATCAGTGGCTTCATTATCACCCAAATGCTAGGCCTTAAGGTAAATCAGAGGAAGGGAATGATACAGTCCAGAACCAACGGCCATGTTTAGGCCATGCAGGGCCTCCTCCACCCTGGTGGTGAAGGGATGCGATGAGGGCCCTTCAAACCCCTCAGCGTGAGGCTGGAGTCACTGCCTCATCTCTCCCACTGCCAGAGTCCAGAAACCACGTGTGGCCCCTTTGTCTGCCTCCCTTTATCCTTTTCCACTGGTTAAAATCATATCCTCGACCAGACAGCAAGGGCTCTGCCTTCTTCCACTGAGTAGGCTTATAATAAGGATGGTGACAGAGTAGCAAAGGTCAGGTTAGTCTCCATGTTGTCGAACTCTCATTCCACCCGTATTTCATCATGTTCCCTTGATAAAAGGGCTAATCCTGTAATACACCAGCATGAGAAAGTGTTGCATGGTTCACCAGCATAAGCAAGTACCAATGTTGTAAGCAACGAGAGCCTTAGCTTTATGAGGGAAGAGAAGGAAAGGAATTAATTTCTATGCCAACTCTATGCCAAAATAGCATTGTCTACAAACAGTGTTTCATCTGATTCTTACAACAACCCTGCGGGACTGGTATCACCACCCCCATTTCACCACTGAGAGGACAGAGACTTCACAAGCGAGGGTGAGCTGGGACTATCCGGCTCCAAAGCCCTGTGCTGTCTCCCCTCTCCTGGGCTGGAGATTTGGCCCAAACTACAGTGATGGCCTTTGTAACGTGCCCCGTGGGGTACCTGGTACCTGCTTTAGGAAACGTTCCTCCCAACAGCCTCCTTGGAAGCTCGGCCTCCACAGGTAATTTCTTTTCCACCCATTTAACAGGACCCAGGACAGTGATCCACCCTAAAGCACGAATCATCGCAGAAGCCGGTCCGATAGTGATCGGTGAAGGTAACCTGATAGAGGAGCAGGCGCTCATCATAAACGCGTGAGTAGGCCGCTTACAGGTGCTTTGAACGAGCTGCTGCAGAGAGAGTCTCCATTAGTGTCAGCCATCTCTAGGGACCTTTTCCAGCTGACATCTGGGAAGCCCACTGTCTGAGAACCAGGAAGACACTAAAGATCTTTCCCAACACAAGTGCTTAGTAAGTGAGGACACTACAGACCAGAGGGGCAGAGAGACTTGTCCAAGGTGAAGCGGCTCATAGGTGGATGACTGGAATCTCCAACTCCGGGTCTGGGCATCTTCCCTTACGTGGGCCAGCCTCTTCTGTTCCTTAAGGAGACGTTTCCTGAGGACACCCCAGTGTCCCTGTGCTGCTCCCAGCCTTGAATTGTCTTCTGATTGGATGTTTTGATTCTGGCTGCCAAGTTATTACTCATGCCAGGCCACGTGAACTTCAGTCTGATGTGTATTTTCGTATGCCTTGTGGGGATAACAGAATTATATTTGAAAAACTGGAGGTCCTAGAGGCAATTTTTCAACTTTAAAGATTAAAAACAATTATAAGCTATTAGAACATGTATGATCTTAGTGAAGTAGACTGTAATACCTATGAAATTTTTACAAGCATCTGTAAAGCTAGATAAAATTTTGGCAGGAAATTCAAGCTTATACCTGATTTATAGCAACAGTGTATGGAATTTGTAGTAAAGACCTTGGGAAAATATTTAACTGTGATAAAGAGATTGATTTGTCTTAATGCTTACTTAGGCTTTGGGAGTTTCTTACTATATTAAACAGTTTCTTTTTAAAATATATTTTGGCACCTTTAGTGTAAGTCAATTAATAACAGCTATATTCTGCAGTAACTCAGCTGTCAGAGATAAAGCACCATTTTTAAATGGCTTCCTCCTCTTAGACTACAAACATTTTTTTGTTACAAATATTTCAGCTAACCACGTAACAGCATAAAATGATTATTTTACATGAATATCTGTTTACATTTCACAATCTTGAATGGTTATTAGGAATGGAAAATCTTCAAGTTAGGCATGATTTTGATTCCAGTTTAACCAGTTGAGAGTCCCAGCCAGCTTCTTTTCTACCTTGTCCTGGGAAAGGCCCCCTGGACTTTGAGTTTAAAAAATAAACAAAGGAAGACTGACCTTCTATACACACCTGTGATTTCTTTACATTTCAGTAGTTCTTTTTCAATTCAGAATCAGGTCTTCTCCAGCATAGAAGATAAATAATTCACTTGGATTAAGAAATTACTGAACATCATTACATATATTAAGCTTGATAGAGGTACAATTGAGAGAAAGAACCCAAATTCTGTAACAGGAGAATTGCTTATTGCATTATTGACTTTTTGATAATTTCTCTCTTCTTTTTATAGTCACCCTGATAATATCACTCCTGATGCAGAAGATCCAGACCCCAAACCTATGATCATTGGCACCAATAATGTGTTTGAAGTTGGCTGTTGTATCCTTTGCAATAATTTAAGAGAAGTCATTCCCATCTGTCTTTCAGTACCCGATCTCCTCTGTAGAAATTGTCATAAATTATCTACCAAATACTTTATGTATACATATATCTATATATATATACACACACATACACTTTATATATAATAGATAATTTAATTATATATGTGACCTATATTGTGTGTGTGTATGTGTGTGTATATAATTCTTATATATAAGAATTATATTTTTAGGACTAGGCCATCCATGTCTTGAAAAGACTTATTTACTGTATATCAAAAAAAACGATTCCCTCTCTTTCACTGAGTAACTTCAGAGCGTGAAGGAAGCGTGCTGTTTTCAGGCGTGCACGCGTGCACATGCACACACTCACCTCTAGGAACCGTCTGGCTTGTGTTGCTGCATCTTGTCAGCGGGTCCAGTGGCTGAGTGGCAGTGGACATGAAGCAGAGTAATCTTGGCTTCAATCCTGATTTAAGAACCACAGCTCTGTCCATTTGTGACTCCTGTGTAGTTTTAGGTTGACAGCGTGTTGTTGTCTTATACAAGGAAGTAGTGAATGGGCTGGAAATATTTCATTCTTAGATGTTTTTCTCCTGAGTGTTTCCATGCTTTTGCTGATTTCATGCTCTAAAAAGAGTAAAATGTTTTCATAATGTGAGTAAAATCTTTTCATAATGTGAGTAAAACATTATTTTATAAGAGAAACTATTAATACTTCAAGGAAAAAATCTAAAGGTTTAACAATAGCAAAATATTTAAATGAATTAAGCTTCAGTTATAAGATACACCATTAGAACCATTAAGCATCACTTAAAACTATGTTTTTAAGGATTCTGATGGTATGGAATAAGGCTTGCAAAGGTAGGTGAACTGAATGAAGCAAGCTACCAGCGGTTATACAGTTTGATTTCCAGTTATGTAAAGGGAATTATATATCTTTACATAAAGTGTGTCAAGCTGTTAACAGTGCCACCCTTACGTGATTGGGGGTTAGTTTTAATGTTCTTAATTATGAAAATATGTTTCTTAATTATGAAAATACTCATAAAATTGGGGTATAAAGTGCTCATTTCTTTAAAAATATAGAAGTCGTTTATTTATACCTCAAGATATTTCTGTTTAAAGAATTAAACTTTAGTTGCCGACTGCCCTGGGCAGGGAGTTCTGGTCAGCCCAGCCTGCGGGGCCCTCCCAGACCTCTCTCCACCCCACTGCAGGACAAGGAGAGTGAGTCAGAAAGAAAAAGATGAACATGTTCACAGTGTGTACTTAACTCTGGCTTACAGATTGCCAAGCCATGAAAATAGGAGACAATAATGTTATCGAGTCAAAAGGTAAGCTATGTTTGGAGCTATATTGTGAGAAGTGATTACCTCCTTTCTCTCTGTGGTGGTCTAGAAAACAGCCTAAGTGCAAACCATGACGAAGCCATGTGCTTAGAAGGACTACAGGCGTGGTTGGAAGCAGGCTAACATAGCCGTGAGATGAATTTTTTGCCTTTAAGGAACCTAATCTAATCATGTGTTTTATCCATTAAATTAAATTTCTAGCTGTGTACATTTAAGTCAGGATTGAGTTAAACCCTCAGGTGAAAGATTTGAAAAAGATTTCTACTAAAAGCTAGTGTCAGTGGTAATTTAGTTGATTCATGTTGTTGTTGAATTAAAGGAAAAAAAAAACAATTTCTCTAGTAGTTTGCTGTCTTTAATTTCAGGACTGTTTTCCCCTAACCCATTAGAAACAAATGTTTTGTTTCTAACATTTGGCGGGTGGATTCCTTACCACTGAGCCACCAGGGAAGCCCATGGCCTCTTTATTATTTTTTTAAAGTAATTAATTTTAATTGGAGGATAATTACTTTACACCATTGTGGTGGATTTTGCCATACGTCGACATGAATCAGCCATGGGTGCACATGTGTTCCCCCATTCTGAACCCCCCACACACCTCTCTCCTCACCGGCTTTGAGTGCCCTGCTTCATACAACAAACTTGCACTGGCCAAGACCTCTTTAGAATAGTGCCTTTCCTTTCTTAGTCTTGAATGGCATGAAAGAAGATTTTTTTTTTAAATAGACTTTTTGTTAACCTACTTAATGGTTTTTATTTAATTTGGATTACCAGTTACGATGATGATGAGTATCATTGTCATTTTCTATTTATTGTATATGTACCGTGTGTCAGACCTGTGCTTGACACTTGACATTTATTATCTCATTTATTCCTTATAGCACATTGTGAAGTAGGATGGGCTCCATTTTAGAGATAAACTCGCTGAGAGCACTTACAGGTCACACAGATCACAACAGAGCTCTGTTTTGAATCCACTTAATACTAGCCTGGTTCGTGCCTCTCTGCTGTACAAACTCTGGACTGAAGTACTTCTTTTAATATGTTCTTAAGGACAGTTTGTATTTTTATGCTTGCATTGTCTTAGGAAAAAAGCAGTGTTCTAGTCGTTGAGTCGTTGAATGCCTTATGTAGTAGTTCTCTGTCTTTCCTGCAGCGTATGTAGGCAGAAATGTGATACTGACAAGTGGGTGTATCATCGGGGCCTGCTGCAACCTGAACACGTTTGAAGTCATCCCTGAGAACACAGTAATCTATGGCGGAGACTGCCTTCGTCGAGTGCAGACTGAACGGCCACAGGTACTAGAACCTCTTTAGGAGGTGCCGTCCTTTCTAGGGCTGCTAATTTTCCCCAAATACCACATAAATGTTTTAATGGGGCAGCGAGTCTGTTACTTAAAAAGCAAATGATTAAAATAAAGCATCAGAGGAACATTCCTAAAACTACAGTTTATTTGTTGACTCAGTAGAATTATTGAGTCCTTCAGTTAATATCAGAAATATGTCCAAGATGACAGTGACACATTGAGTTTGGGAAGAGAACATCCAGGGATGTTACTTTTTTCTTACATGTTTTCACTGGTGCATTACAAACTATACTGATTTGCTCCTAAAATACCAACCTTCAAGGGTAAGAAATGAACCTACCAAATTACTGTACACCCAATTTGGGTCTACCTATCAGTTTACTGACATAGTTGGCTTGAAAATAAATGCAGCTTGTGAATATACAAGTATATTTAGATATTTTCCTGGCTTATGAGGAATTGTCCCCTCCTAATAACCAAGAATAATGGCATGTATGCATTTGGAGTTTCATGTTAGGGTAGGAAATAAGTATTGATAGAGCATTTGGGGCTTCCTTTGGACAGAAGGCATTCTGATTGAAGTTTTAACCTTACTGCTTGGCACACGCAGTCTATTTCCTTGGTTACACAGCCTCCTTTCCCTCCCCCAAAGAAAATGTTTGCAAGGCATTTAGCACTTTTGATTCTTAGCCATATTTTATCAGAAATTAACATGCCAGTTCTTTCTGGCTTATTCTAATTCTGTAATCTTTGACTTTTATTATTATAAGCAAGTATTACTATTCTCTGGACCAAAAAAGAAATAAGAACAAATCTAGTATTTTTTCACTTATCTTTCTGCATAACAGCAAAATGATTGAAGAGGGAGAAGTGAAGCTGGAGTTGGGTTAAGGGAGATTAGAATTAAGTGAGCAAGAATATCTGAAGTTTAATATGTAATGGTATGTATGCAACACTGTTTTCCATGTTTTACCAATTACAAGGATCACATAGAGATCCTTATTACAAATGATCCCCAGACTTTTTCAACCAAAGTGGTTAGGGCAAAGGGCCTAACAGTACACCAAGTGAATTTTACAGTGAGGCCAAGTGTGAGCAAAGCTGATATATGAAGAGTGAAGATCAGATGAGTGTCATAGCTGTGTGCTCTGTCACGTAGAAAGCAGTGTACTCATGTTGTCTACTATAATTGAAACTCTTTCACTTCTTAGAGGCCAAGATGAAATGTATAAAAAGCAAGGTTGAAAACTGATAAACATACATTTTTATATGCAAAAGTTTTATATTACCAAACTTAATGTATGTTCATTGTAAATTGAAAAAGCAGGAAAGCAAAATTAAGTCAGTGAACGGGATCTGCTGCAGGGGGCACAGGTTCAATCCCTGGTCAGGGAACTAAGATTTGGCATGCCTCAGTCCAAAAAAAAGAGATCAGTGAAAATCACCTGTAATTCCATGACTTAGTGATAATCATTTCTACTTGATGCTCTTAACTTTGCTTTCTGCTGGCCAGTTCTTAATTCTCTTATCTTTTTAGCCCCAGACACTACAGCTGGATTTCCTGATGAAAATCTTGCCAAACTACCATCACCTAAAGAAGACCATGAAAGGAAGCTCAACTCCAGTTAAGAACTAAGAACAATAGATGACATCAAGATGATATTTGTGTTTGACCAGTGTCTTTTTTTTTCTTTGTACCGGTGTCTTTTGAAACAGCCACATGTTTGTGCATTCATAACAGTCCACAAAACACCTGTTGACTTTATCTTGTAAAATTGAATTAGAGAAGAAAGTAATGGATTTTCATTGTAACTGTCCTCTATAATTTATATGAAGTGTATTATTTTCTGATGTCCTTGTCCCATTCTATAATTTACAGATTTTTTTGTTCTGTGTTGAGTGTTATATAAAATGTTGGCCATGAATTTTAGTTATGTAAAAGACTACCCATGATAAGAAAGAACATATTGTTATGTATTTATATTCTAACAGATACTAAACTAAATAAAAATGTTGATGACAGGACTTTTACTTTAATCAGTTTTTCTACTTGCATCAACTTTCCCAAAATAGCTCTTTTAATTTTTATTGTATACTAGTTAAATATTAAAGCTAATGTGTTTACCTTTTCCTTTTGTGAATTTGTGGCTGTCTAAAATTTCAGGTGAAATTTCAGCAGCTATTGAATTAATTTAGATTTCATTTTGTTCCCAAGAAAAATATTTTTTTTTTCTTTTTAGTAAAACAAAAAAGTAATCAGGGAAAGATGTATTCAGTAGAATATGAGGTCAAAAAGAATGGTGTCTAATGAAAATGACAAGTAAATGACCATTGAGTGGTATTCTTAGGTTTCTGAGTACAATGAAACTAGAAGAGATTTTGATATATTTACAAATATATTAAATTTTTGGCATATTACTAATCAATAATTATCAACCTTGGCATGATTCTGTTTACCTGATTACATAATAGGCAAAATATTGAGAATTTTATGTAATTCCAAGTTTTTTTTTTTAATAAATTCAAGTGCGTGCGTTTAACAGAACATAGTAACTTTTGAATTAGTAGATGTTGATTAATACTAAGACATTAAATGCTAAAATATTTTCTCTTGAAACATTTTTTTAATTGAAATACAGTTGAGTATGTTGTGTTAGTTTTCCACGCACAGCAGAATGATTCAGTTATGCATATAAGTGTATTCTTTTTCATATTCTAATCCATTATAAGTTATCACAAGGTTAATTTTTAATTGTGGATAGTAAAAAATCTATTTTTGAATTTCTGAAAATGACTGGTACAAATTAGCCTTTGTTCCAAATGTGAATTACTTTATTTTGATAAGAATATTCATGACTCAAGTTAGAAAAGTATACTGCTACATGTAGTGGTTTGAGAAGAGAAGAACATCACATAAATGTCCTGTTTTTGATAACTGCTGTCTATTCATTTTTCAACCCCTGGTGATCACCTTAGGATGTTGTTGATTACAAAAATTTCTAGGTAAAAGAGCGGAAATTACAAAACTACCCTTGCAGTCCTGTGCCAGTTCTGAATATTATCTCTGGCTAAGCTCTGATGTGCTCATAACTGCCCTGTGCTCCAAACTACGCAGGTAGTATGTGAAGACAGCAGCGGGATCCCTCCCGAGGAGTTGGTAATAAGGTATCCCCAGAGCATCAAACTATTAAATCATCATGTGAGAAGAGCCTCAACGTTTATCAGGTACACTGTGGCTTTTAACTGCTATTAACTCATTTGAGGAAAGAAAATGTTAACAGAAAATGTCGGTTTACCAGGAGTACAGAGAAAGAAAGTGTGACAGCGTGAACAGTGTTAACCCATGGAGGGGAGGTGCTGAATCCAAGAGATGTGAGCTGTTCGGTGACCAGAGGTGTTCTGTGCCTCAGGTCATATGTCTTGGGAAGACTGTACCTCTGGCCTTGCCACTTTGGCCTCTAATTGCAAGCTCAACCTAATTGCTGATTTGGCCTCTAAGCCATTGTTCAGAAAGAGGGGGAACTCAGAATGCCATTCTGCACACAGAATTTAGAGAAACTTTCTGATTTATACATCAGTGTCATGTGAACTTAGTTTGTGTAGTTCAGCCTCCATGTCTGTCCGTTTAGCCGATGAGTTTTGAATATTTTAATGAAATAGTTTATCTCCCTTCAGGACAAAGAATCAAAGACAGATTTTTGCAGTTCTTACTCTTGGGGCTTCTCCATAGCCAGGCTCCCAGCCTTCTAGTAAACAGTCTCTGCCTCACTGTGATTACTTTCAGCACTCAAGTGTTCTAGATTGAGAATGTTCTAGGTGATTATGCTAAGTAGTAGGACAGACCCTGACATACTGGTGACTGAAATAGAAGCGCCTGAGCAGGGAAAAGAAAGAAACCGTTTTATCACAGCAATTTGCAATAGATCTAGGGGTCAAGATGATGGGTTTTTACCAGGTGAAGTGTCAGGTCCTAAAAGGGTCTGTACCCTGCTGTCTTCTTCACTTTATCCTTTAACACACACCATAGTGGTTACCTATACAGTGTAGAAAGTTACCCTAAAATACAGCCGCTTAGAACAATGAACACGAGGCTTCTTCAGATCAAACCTAGGAGTGGCTCAGTGCCCCTCATGAGGTTTCCCTCAAGCCAGAAACTGCAGTCAAATGAAAGCTTAACTGGGGCTGGGGGCAGGGAAAGGGGCGTCCACCTCCAAGAAAGCCGTCTCACGTGGCGGGTGGCAGGAGCCTTCGGTTCCACCCACGTGAGCCTCTCACACGGCTGCTGAGTTGTCCTCAGGATGGGGCAGCTGGCTTCCTCGGCTTCCTCAGCTTCCTCCAGATGCAAGCAAGCACCTAGTCTCCAACATTACACACCACCACTTGCGCTTCAGTTTATCTGTTAGAAGCAGGTCACTGAGTCCATCTCACACTCAAGGGGGATGATTAGGCTCCGCCTTTTGAAGGAGCCAAGAATTGATGTTCTTGGAACATCCAAGAATTGATTTTCATATTCTAAAACTGCCAGCATACACAAACACACATCATTTCCACCTGGGTTCCTCCTAGTGCCCCGTCAGCATCTCTTAGGGGCCCCCACACTCTGGGGAAGCTTTAGGAAGGACTACTGTTATTAATGGGCACACCTATGACATCATTCAAGATTTCTTTTTTGTTTTTGGCCACACGTCCTGCGGGATCCCAGTTTCCCGACCAGGGATTGAACTAAGGCCCGCTGCAGTGAAAGCATGGAGTCGCAACCACTGGACCAGCTGGGAATTCCCTATTCAAGATCTTCATCTCCTTACCTTGTGTATACCCTGTCTTCTTAGACATTTAGATTACTTGTCCTAAGTTTAGCATGAATTTCATTAAGCCCCTGTTTAACCTGTCTGGGCTTCCCTGGTGGATCAGACAGTAAAGAAACCGCCCACAATGCAGAAGACCCAAATGATTCCTGGGTGGGGAACATCCCCTGGAGAAGGGCATGGTCACCCACTCCAGTATTCTAGCCTGGAGAATTCCATGGACACAGGGGCCTGGCAGGCACACCCCACGGGGTCACAAAGAGTCAGACATGACTGAGTGACTGATACTAACTTAACTTGTCTAGGCTTAGTAGAAAATATTAATAAAAATCTTGAAGTACTCCAGTACTCTTGCCTGGAAAATCCCATGGACGGAGGAGCCTGGTGGACTGCAGTCCATGGGGTGGCTAAGAGTTGGACACGACTGAGTGACTTCACTTTCACTTTTCACTTTCATGCATTGGAGAAGGCAATGGCAACCTACTCCAGTGTTCTTGCCTGGAGAATCCCAGGGACGGGGGAGCCTGGTGGGCTGCCGTCTATGGGGTCACACAGAGTCGGACACGACTGAAGCGACTTAGCAGCAAAGTCACTCAGCTAGTCAGTGGCATTTCAGCTCCAGAGTTCATAACCTTTACCCAACTCAGTGCTGCCATTAGGAAGGCTAGTAAAACCTTTTAAGATAGAGATTCTATAACTTGGTGAGCTTCCTGAATGCTAGTGGGAAAACAGCTGTGGATTTGCCTTGCTTGGTTTTTATCTCTCTTAAAAAATTTTAAACAGCCTGAGACAAAACAATAGGAATATTTTAAAAGAATTATTTGGTCTTCCCTCTGAATTCAATAAGAATTACTCAAAGAGGGATTAAGATTAAGACTACAAGTCATTCTGTCTAGAACTTTAAATTGCTTCTGCTTATTATTACTAATTAAGTGTGGTGGTAAATTGTGGTGGTATTTTTGTTGTTTTTACTTCTAAAAGTAATATAATTTCATTTTAGACATTAAGAGGGTAGAGAGGAAATACTTCTAATTCCATGGTTTACCCTCAAGCACCACCTCTTTTATCATTTTGCTGTCTAATTCTTAGTGTTCAACTCCTAATGAAGGTAAATGAAGATAATTTAATCTTAAAGGTTTATAATCCCACTGTAGACCTGCTGTTTTATCACAAGAGGGCACCAGGAAACAGGATCATTTTTTTCCCCCTTTTGGCTAGCAGATGGGTTCTCCTAGAGAATTTTATTATCCTTAGTAATCCAACCCATATTAAGGCTACTTTAGACTTAAGTGTTTTATTAAACTTAAACTAGGAACAGTTCCTCGCCTGCTTCCTTCAAAGGAAGATAGGTATATTTTATATTTTGGAGTATTTACCAGGGATAGAACCAGTGCCACTGCACACGTCCAGATGGGGGCTCAGGCACGGCACCCTCCCTCAGAGAAGCGTTGCTGGTCCCACTAGGGACCTATTAATAGCAAAGGAAGGTTGGCCAGATCTTTATTAACATCCTTTCTGAAAGAGTGTCTGCGGTAACTCCATGTGAGTTTGAGGGCTAAGTCTCTGAATTTAGATGTTCTGTCTCTTAAACCGACTCTGCTTTCCTATGGTTCAGACATTTGAACCAGTCTCTGTTCTCTGTGAAAAACGGTGAGGAAGGCCCACAAACTTTTTACAGCTAGTAAGTAGGCCAGTTCCTGATGGGCTAGTCACATTTCTCCCGGAGTTGTATGCTTTTCAAAGTCAGTCACTTGTTCCCAAACTTGTTTATGCAAGTTGAACTCAGTAATTACATAATTTAATGCAGTATTACCAAAACCAATCAAATATGAGTGTGAAGAGAGTTGTAATGTCTCTGAGATTACGTTGAATGCTTGAGAAAGACCTGGTATCAGGAAAATAAGGTGCTGTGGAATTAAGTGTGGACAGAACAAATGTGGAAGTTTGGGTGGGAGGAAAGGGTTGGCAAAATCTAGAATTCTGCCCTTGGTCTGCTCCACAAGTGTCTTGAGTCCTCACTGCGCTGAAACTAAAATTGACAAGGCTACTTGCTGTGCTAATGGATATCTTACGTGCCCCCCAATCAGACCCCATTCAGAGAAGAGGCCTTAGCCTGATATCAAAGGAATGATGGATGAATGAACTTGTATATGTTTTAAGTTAAAAATAAAGTTATAAGGATATTTATTATAATTTTGTGATTCTCCATTTTAACTTGCTTTTCTCTTCAACTTACTTTTCTCTTTAACTGGCCATTGACAGATCCTGATGACACAGGGGAGGAGAGGTTCCACAGTTTGATATAACCAGCGGCTGCCAACCGCACACGGGTACAGGTAGATGAATTATCTAGACCTCAGTGCTTACTAGTGATGTAAGTACTTTTTTTAAATCAGTAGCCTCATTTTTATAAAGATTACCCAAAAGTCCTTATTTCTGGGTTAGACATGCTTAATTTTTAATACAGTAGATTTTATAACTTAACTACCTGTAATGTGCCTAAGTCCATTATCTGAGGAGATGGTTTCAGATCTCTCAACTTATCCTGTAACTGTGCCTAAAGTATGTTTCTGTTTTACTTAAGGCTGGCATAATTGTATATTTAAGCAATATGTTGCTTAAATGCTTACAGCCCAGAAGGAAAGACTGTGACTTTTTATTTACTCCTGTAGTCAGTGAAACTCTGCCATCATGTTCAGTATATTTTTTTAATTGGGAAAAGAATGACCCACACCTGATCCCACACATCAGCTTTTACATTTTAACTTTATCATAATGTAATAAGAAAAATTAGAAAGCCCTTTACTTAATTATAGACAAATTATTAAAGTTAGTTTGTGCCGGATGACAGAAAATCAAATGCGTTTGAGTTTTGAATATTGAAATAAGGGGGAAAAGTCATACTGTAGTGTGACTGTTATGCTTAAATTACCTTCCTCTTTCTGCAGTATACAAAGGCCCCTTCCCTGTATTTCAAGCTTTATATAAAAGAGGAGCCGTATTAGATCAGGGGTAAGCATCTGTCTCCTCTTCCTCCTCCTCAGCAGATTCTCAAATTTTGTTCAGCTGTCCACCTAATCCACAAGTAAGCCTCAGACAGTCCATGCCAACAGTTTTTGGCCTTTCCCTGGCCCACAAGTGCACATGTAGCTTAGATTTGCTCAATTCAAACTCAGGGAAGAACTTATAGTCGGGAGGGAGATTTTCCTTCTACCACAGGATGTGTTTAGGGGAGTAGGCTGCATATTTGCTCCTGACAGCCCCCTTACCATAACAAGGGGAGGCAGCAGAATGGAAAGATAGGAAAAACATAGGCGCTTCAAGACATGGCTGAGCCTAACCTTAGGGCCTACCTAACCTTGAACTTGTTAGGAGAGAGAATACATTTTCTCACTGTCTTAGCTGAGGTTTCTATTACCTGCAGGAATTTTGTATCCTAACCGATACAAAATACAAAATTTTTCAAGAAAGCTTGTCTCAATTTTTTTTTTTTTGGGGGGGGGTGAAGGTAAGTGTAGCATTTATTTGCAGGACACAAATCCAGGAGAATGGACAACTCACACTCAAAAGAACTGAACTCCCTGATGCTTTGGAGCAAAGGTTTTTTTTTTAAGGCAGCATTAGGAGTAAGGATCACAGGTTTGTGATCAACTCATAGACATTCTTCTGATTGGTTGGTGGTGAGATAACAGGATGATGTTTTGGGAATCTTAATCATCAGTCTTCTGGTTCGAACCAGTCTGGGGTCTGCATGCTTGTGGTCAGTATGTAGTCAACATCCTCCACCGAGTGGCATGCATGCATGCGTGGGCTCAGTCGAGTCTGACTCTTTGTGACCTCCAAGCAAGAATACTGGAGGGGGTTGCTATTTCCTACTCCAGGAGATCTTCCCGACCAGGGATGGAACCCGTGTCTCTGCGTCTCCTGCACTGGCAGGCGGGTTCTTTTACTGCTGCACCACCTGGGAGGCCGCCACCTGTGAGGCTCTTAGTTTATGTCTGAAGCAAGGTCCTGGGTCAACACCCGCTGTGCACCACAGACAGCAGGCAGGACGTGGCAGGCTCCCTGCCTCAGTTTTTTGGTGGCCTGCTTTGTGGGATCAGCACGAGTCTGGTCCATCTATTGAGCAACCCAGCCCTGTCAGCTACTGCATGGTTGTAGGTTGAAGTGGGGCAAGAGTGGGTAAAGAGGCCAGAAAGAAACTTTGTTAGCAAGAGATGGTTGTATGTAGGCTTGGTATGTAACAATAAAGGTATGGACAAGAGGAAAAACTAAGGAGAGACTTATGAGATAAAAATGGAAAGATTCAGGGATGAACTAAAATAAATCTTGCTGGGGGGAGGCAGGTGGGGCAGAGACAAGATGCCAAGCATGACCCAGGGGTTTCCACTTTGCATAAGTAGATGCACTGTGGTCCATTCTGAGCTCCACAGAGCATAGAAAAAGGACAAGGTTGATGTGAAAGAGCAAGAATTTAGCGTTGGACTCCTGAGTTTGAGCTGCTTTTGAGATCCCCAGTGAAGATTTTTCCAGAGCAGTTTGAGGCATAATTTATCCTACAAAAAGAAAACCCCATACTCATTAGCAGTGCTTCCTCTTTAACTATGGCCACCACTAATCTATTTTCAGTCTCTATGGATTTGCCTGGTCTAGACATTTTACATAAATGAATTCATACAGTATGTGATCTTCAGTGACTGGCTTCTTTCATTTAGCATAATGTTTTCAAGGGTCATGGAAGTTATATCGTGTATTGATACTTCATTCTTTTTTATGGCTGAATAATATTCCAGCATATAGATGATACCTCATTTTGTTTATCCATTTATCTGTTGATGGACATTTGGGTTGTTGCTATTTTTTTTTTTTTTGCTATTATAAATAATGCTGGTATGAGTATGCACATGTTTTTTGTGTGACAAGTTTTAATTTCTCTTGTTCATACCTGGGAGTGGAAGTGGAATTGTTGGGTCATGTGGTAACTGTGTTTAGCTTTATTTTTTTTTTAGAGATCTTATAGGTTCTTTTTAAAAATTTTGCCTGAGATCAGCATGTACACACTTCTCTATATATTTATTGACATGTACACACTGCTTTATTTAGGCTGTGCTGGGTCCTTGCTGCTGCCCTTGAGTTTTCTCCAGTTGCAGAGAATGGGCTCTAGACACATGGGCTTCAGTGGCTGCGGCACAGGGGCTCATTATTTGTGGCTTGAGGGCTTAGTTGCTCGGCAGCATGTAGAATCTTCCCAGACCAGGGATCGAACCTGTGTCCCCTGCGTTGGCAGGAGGATTCTTACCCACTGTGCCACGAGAGAAGTCCTGTGCTTTTTGAGGAACTGCCAAAATGTTTTCCACCGTGGTTGCCCAGTTTACATTCCTACCACCAACAAACAAGGACTTCAGTTTTTCTACATCCTCACTAACACTTGGTAATATTTGTCTGTTTTATTTTAACCATTCTAGTGGGTGTGAAGTAGTGGCGTCTTATGGTTTTGCTTTGTATTTCTTTGATGGCTAATGATGTTCGGGGCACAAATCATGGTTTGTATGCAAAAAGTATTTTAGTAATTGAAAAAAGTATTTTCAATGTTGCAAAGTGGTTTTTTTTTTGTGTGTGTGTGTGTGTTTTTGGCTGTGCCCCATGTCATGTGGGATCTTAGTTTCCTGACCAAGGTTCAAACCCGCAGCCCCTGCATTGGAAGCGCGGTCTTAACCATTGGACCTCCTAGGAAGTCCCATTAGAAAGTATTTTGATAAAATATATATCCAGTAGTTTAACAGATAATAATAACTTCATTGAACAGTACCATTTGAGCCATCTGGTAATAAACTAAATTTACAGGGAAACAAGACTTTTATCCTTTACAAAGAAGCTTATAATATAATTGGGAGGTATAATGAAAACAACACATATGTAAGCCCATTTATTAAGGCTCAAATCAAAACACTAATTACCTAACTATTTAATCTGTGGTCCATGGATTATATGCAAAATGTGGGTTTTTTTCTGAAGAGAGGGTCTGTGACTTCCATGAGTTTCTTAAACAATTCTAACCATTAACACCCCCCAAAGCTAAAAATGACTGCTCTAAAGTTTTTATCAGGGAAAAATGACTAATGTATTCTTAATGTCTGCTTCCGTTTATGTTTCTTTCTCACTGTTAGTTCCTGATTAAGTTATGCATTTTGCTTTGGTTACCATTTTTTTCTAGTCCAGACTTTTTGGGTCACAAAGTAAAGACATCACTTCAAACTAGTTTAAGCAAAAAGGCTTTTATGGAAGGCTCTCGAGGTAGCTGATGGAATCCAAAGGCATCCAGCCTGCCTTGGGACCCACAGAGGACTGGCCCAGAAAGCTGGCAGCCAGCGCCCTTCGCTTGCGTTCTCTAATTGTCTGCTCGGCTGGTCGCTGAGCGAAGCAGCCACCTCTGCGGATGCGGGCCCCTGACCACGTGCCTGCCCTCACTCCCTAGTTTCCAGTCCTCCTCCACTGCCCTGCGGTGATGACTAGCATCTCACAGCCCCAGTGCAAAACTCTCAGGATTAGACTCTCAGTCCCACTGCTAGTCCCATCCGACTCTAGCCAGGAAGGCCGGATCCTGTGGACCAAGTGTGACTGCCCCTGGGTCTGAGCAGGGACAGCTCTCAGGAAAGGGGAGCAGAGGCCAAGGGACATCTGGTCTGTGTCTAATACTCCAGTCGACTGAAAATCAATTTGCTTGTCTGTTTACCTGACTTTCAGGATCTTTTCATTTATCCGAGTCTCTAGAATCTGAAATGAAACACCCTCATTTCCTGTGGAGAAGATAATTAAGAGAGAAAACACTGATCTTACTTTTAGATCCAAATCTCCATTATGTTATATTTATTGGAAACCAAGCCTTGAGTGATTTATGCCAGGTGATCCTGGCCACCATCACCATCACTGCCACACCCACCCTCACACTCACGAGCTGAAAAGACGTTGTTTAGTCGCTATTGTTGCTGTTCATCCACTCAGTGTCTGACTCTTTTCGACCTCATGGACCACAGCACACCAGACTTCCCTGTCCTTCACCATCTCCCAGAGCTTGCTCATGTCCAGCTCTTTGCAACCCCGTGGACTGTAGCCCACCAGGCTCCTCTGTCCATAGGATTTCCCAGAATGCCAGAGTGAGTTGCCATTTCTTTCTCCAGGGGATCTTACTGACCCAGGGATCAAACTCGCGTCTCCTGCATTGCAAGCGGATTCTTTACCACTGCTTCCTTGAATATTTAGCTTAAAAGTTGTCATGGTTGGCCTGTTTATTTTTATTAATCTGAAAGAGGTGGATCCCAACCTGTAGAACCACATATATATTTTATTTCACAAATCCTCTCCCATTTCCAAGAGTGCTATGACTTCTGTGTGTATGTGTATTTTTTTTAATGACTTTAAATGAATACTGCTTTGAAAATTAACTTTGAAAAAAAAAAAAAGAAAATTAATTTTGACTATTTTCCAGTATCTGGTAGGTTAATAAAGGATGTGGAAGCCACCGTGGGGAATCGATTCAATCCGATACACCCAGGAGACCCATGCCCCATTATCCATTCACAATAGTGGGTGGCTGCTGACACTCCCTTCAGCTTCCGATTCCAGCCAGAGTCTTGCTGTCATGGCCTTCACAGGAGGGTCATACTCAGATTAATGAAGAAGTCTGGAAACATCTTCTTAATGAAGAAGTCAGGTAACATCAGTTTGTTACCTGAAAACTGGGTTTTTCTCTTGACAGGTGTCAGGCCAGAAGACAAAACCAAGCCAAAGATCAGTAGAAGGAGAGATTTATTATTACTTGCAGCAAGTAAGAACACTAGGGATCTTTCCCAAAGCAGTGTCTCTCTGAAGAGCAAAACTGGGGAAGTCTTCAGCTAAAGGTACATACATACTCATGAAGGTCTTTGAGCAGAGGAAAATTCAGCATAGAATAGAAAATTCAGTATCGGATTGGAGCAAAGATCGACAGAGGCCCAAGCTTTAGTTGATTGAAGTCAGGAGGGTTGAGTCAGCACTTTTTCTGTCTTCCACATGGAAAGGAGCCTTAGTTCCTGCAGAACTCAAAGGTATATCAACATTATTATGTATATCCCTTGAGAAAGTGCTAGGACTCTGCTTTCTCATTTCACTATTGTTTGACTGCCTTTTCTCGGTTCCTGTATTCCTTTGTTCCCTTAGCATCGTTAATTACTGAGCCACGTTAAGGCAAACATTGTGGCTACTCTTAGAGCCCAAAATGACTTCTCTTATGTCGAGAAAGCCATTCCTGGTTCTCTTTCTCCAGAGCCTCCCTAAACTATCTGTTTTAAGCTCAAGGGTCCTCTACCTGGGCTGTACATCAGCCCCGCCCCCCATGCTAGAACTCACAGTCTCTGATGATTAAAAGCTTTCCACGTGACACACTACCCCCAGGTTTGAAGATACCACATTTGATGGAATTTTCAGACAAAATGTGTGGCATAAATTGCAAAACAGGGTGGGTTCCCCCCCCATATTTCAGTTTCATTATAAATATGTCCCATTTAGTACAATAGTTGGAAAAAAAGACACTGCCTCAACATGAGGAAATCACTGGTACTATTTAATTATACTTTCTACTGATTTTTTTCCTATCCATATTTTTAAATAACTGAGGCCCCAGTGTGAATACACAAAGACTATTTGGTTTTATTTTATACTACTAGACACTACAAAGAAGCATTTTTCCAGGTAAGGCAGGCAGTATGATTATCAGAAAGTGAATGAAAATCCTCCCATCACTTTAAGGTCCATCCCCCCCATCTACTCCTAGCCTCACTAGGTCAAAACAAGAACTCACCAAGGTGTACAATGTTAAAACACAAACGCCAACAGCAAGTCAGAACGTACTGGTTTTACTTCAGCCCCTCACCCCATAAGGGCCCTTTTGATAACAGAGCTCCATTTAGGGATACTGAGCTGCCTTCCGCTTCAGAGTCTCAGGGCCACTTGCTTTGATGTGCAGTTCACTTTAAGGTAACTGGAAGTTCCTGAGAGGATCTATAACTCAACAGCACAGGTTTTTGAGCCATGACCTGACCTGATGTCCCTTCCCTGCCTCTCCCAAAGGCAGCATGCGTGGGGCAGACAACGGGACCCCAGCCCCAGAGGGAGCATCCGTCCCTGCTTAACCACCACCTGAGTCACGGGAGGGAGCTGCCAGCTAGAGAAGGCTTCTCCTGCCCTCGAGTGAAGGTGGTGGTCGATCCTCTTGGAGTCCTTGTTAAGAGTCCTTGTCCCTGGGCAACTGCCCTCTCTGGAAATCTAAATTCTAAAAAAAAAAAAAAACCACCTAAATTCTCTTTGAATAGTTTCTATTTCAGTTAGGTTACTGTGCACAGTATTTTGCATAATTATGGAGGGCGACTCTGGGAGAAATGAAACAGCTTAGAGAAGTGATCAGATATATAACTGTACTTACAGGCACACACATATAGATTGTCCATAAAGTACAAGGGTAAAGATTATGTATATGCGAAAACACATTACATTATAAAAGAGAGTGAACTTCTAGACCACAATCCACCCCACCTGTCGCTTATGATCCACAGGCAGGTGTGGAAATGCCAGAGTCTGCCTCTGAAGCCCCACCAGACAATACAGATCTTCTTCATCTGCAGTGGGGTTACTTCCTGATACACCCATCATAAGTTGAAAATGCATTTAATACACCTAACCTACAGAACATCATATCTTAGCCTAGCCTACATTAAACATGCTCAGAATACTTCAGCTTGTGTGCTTAGTCGGGCTTCCCTGGTGACTCAGTTGGTCAAGAATCTGCCTGCAATGAGGGAGACCTGGGCTCAATCCCTGGATTGGGAAGATCCCCTGGAGGAGGGCATGGCAACCCACTCCAGTATTCTTACCTGGAGACTTCCCATGGATAGAGGAGCCTGATGGGCTACAGTCCATGGGGCTTCAAAGAATCAGACATTAAACACGCTCAGAACACTTATATTTGCTTACAGTTGGGCAAAATCCTACAACACAAAGCTTCTCATGTCATTCACTAACACTGTACTGAAAGAGGAAAATAGGGTGGTCGTGTGGGTCTAGACTGATTGTCAGTTACTAATTGTTCACCCACGTGATCACAGGGCTGACCAGGAGTGGAGGCTCGCTGCCCTCACCCAGCATCACCAGGGAGCATGCCGCTAGTCCAAGAAAAGATGAAAATTCAGAATTTGAAGTGCGGTTTCTACTTGCTGAATATCACTTTCACACCATCCTAAAGTTGAAAGATTGTAAGAAGAACTAAGCTGAGGACCCTAGTGTACACTTAGTAACAGAGGAAAGGCCCTGCAGGGCCCAGATCAAGGCTTTCCAACTTTGCATAAAAGAGCACTGTTTACAAAGTAGAAATGAGCAGAATAATTGAACAAGAACGGCTGGTGTCTTTCAGGAAAGCCATAAATTCTTTAGAATTTGAGACAAACTAAAACTCTAACAATCGATCACTCTAAAAAAGTCATTCCAAAAATGTATTTCATTCATCAGGATGTTGCCTTTTTCCGAAAGAAACTTGAAGTGGGTTAAGATAAAGATGTGTACACGTTAAGATGAACAGAGCAGACGTGAACAGGACAAGCGGGAAACTGAGGAAAAGGAGACAACCTGACCTCAAGAACTAGCTAACCTCTGTGACTGACGATCAGACTGGGCTTCGAGAGCTGGTATATAAGGCAGCTAACAGGAAACCTGAAACGTGGTAAGGGCTCATAAATGGCCAGTGTTATCATAATTGATAACCAGTATTACATTTCTGTTCTCAAATTCCCATTTTATTTATTTTTTAATTTAGATTTTCCTTTTTTTCCTTTTGGCTGTGTTGTGCAGCTTGCAGGATCTCAGTTCCTGGACCAGGGATTGAACCTGCACCATTGGCAGTGAAAGTGTAGATCCTAACCTCTGGATCGCCAGGGAATTCCCTCAAATACCCATTTTGTTTCACCACATGAAATTGAAGCTACATTCATTTTTAAGACTTTAATTCTGGAACAAAATGTCATTGGGTTGGAATCTTCTGGTACAGCCCCACACCGAGCTCCCTCTTGTGAATCAGGATCATCTGAACCTTGCATTTCAGCAAATAAAAAGGAATGATTAAACTAGCAATGTGCTTTTCCCATACATTTAGCTCTTCCATCTCTGACTAGAAAGTTTGGAGGCAATAAGGTCCCCAGTATTTTGGTTTGAAAAACATCTCTGTGTGATTCTTGTAGCCATGACAAGTAAGAAAAAAGGACTTCCCTGGTGACCCAGTGGCTAAGACTCCGAGCTCCCAAGGCAGAGGGCTCATGTTCAGTGCAGTCAAGGAACTAGATCCCACATGCCACAGCTAGAGATCCCCAAGCTGCAACGAAGATCCTGTGTGCCGCAGCTGAGACCAGAGCAGCCAAATAAATGCGTGCGCTCAGTCGTATCCAACTCTTTGTGGCCCCATGGACTGTAGTCCACCAGGCTCCTCTGTCCATGGGACTTTCCAGGCAAGAATACTGGAGCAGGTTGCTTTTTCCTACTCCAGGGGATCTTCCTGACCCAGGGATCAAACCTCATCTTTTATGTCTCCTGCATTGGGCGGCGGGTTCTTCACCATTAGCACCACCCGGGAAGCCCTTAAAAAAGGGGGGGAAGAAAGAATAATTTCAATTTTTCCCATCACATATAATGGAAGGTGTCAACTGGGACATGGAAGATGTCAACTGGGAGACTCTCAAAGAGTGTTTCCAGTGCAGGTCAGAGAGAGAGAATTGAACCAAACGGGATTTTTCTGTTATCCTTCACCTGGATCTGAGACGCTGGCCTCAAGGACCAGCTTGTATAGCCGATGGCCCCAGCGCAGTCCCTGCAGCTCCCAGAAATGTCTCTGTTGGGGTCTGGGGAGAGCGCCACACTTTGTACGGCAGACTGTCACTGGCACCAGGGGAAGACTAGCAGATTCCACCTGGGCATGAAGGCCTAGTCTCCCTTCATACGCCCTCCTTTGGCTCTTCCGTTTGCCTTCTGCCAGACCCTTAGGTGAGTCCATCCTGAGATTCACCTGAGATGATACCAGAAGGTGGATTATAAAAGCCTGTCCTCTCCCCAGGCGTCTAGCACAGTGCATGATGCATACACACTCAGTAAGTAAATGAGAACTGAACCTCGTCCAAACAAAAATGACCCCAGTGATTCAAGTTCAGTCCATAAGGGAAAAAAAAAAAACAAAAAACATCAAAAGAGGAGAAAGAGTTGTCAAAATAATATTGTCAAAATGAGATCCCCTAGATTTTCCCATGTATGAGTCCTCCTCCTTCAGTCACACTGGTTGGATGTCCCTTCATCTCTGTATTCATTCGAGCCTCCTTACCTGACCAGAAACCATCATCAGCTATTATCATTTAGTAATTCTATCTTAATGAGATTAACGAGATTGGAGGTGAGAGGAAGAAGAGCAGATGGAATATATTCTGAATTGATAAGATGAAGGGAATGTGGACATGAACAGTTTGCATCATTGATCAATTAGAAAATACCCATTTCCTGAAAAGAAAATGTGTGGGTTCAATGCTTCTTTGTTGTTGTTCTAGTCACTAAGTTGTGTCTGACTCCTTTGTGACCCCATGGACTGCCAGGCTTCTCTGTCCACAGGATTTCCCAGGCAAGAATACTGGAATAGGTTGCCATTTCCTTCCCCAGGGAATCTTCCCCATCCAGAGATCAAACCCATGTCTCCTGTGTTGGCAGGCGGATTCTTTACCACTGAGCCACCAGAGAAGCCCCAATGATTCTTTACTTTTTCTAAAAAAAAAAACCTGCATTTGCTTCCAATCCACCAAAGTGAATGCAATTTTCCTGGATTTATCTCAGGCTAAAAACTACCCTATCTCACTTCATTCATAGTTAAGAACCTATAAAAGCTACCTCCGTCCACTGGAATTTTTATTTAACCAAAGAAATGAACATTAATACTAACATATACATTGTTTACATTGTGATTATGCAAAGCAGAAAATGTAAGAGAGTAATTTGACTTGTGGAGTCTTTTCGTTGTTAAATTCTCTAACCCTGCCCCACCACAACCTCACATTAAAATCTTCAGAAGTGAATTTCAAACTTCATACAAATGTATTTTAAATTTGTTTGCACATATAGAACGTGATTTCAGGGTCTTTCCTGGTGGTCCAGTGGTTAAGACTTCCTCCAATGCAGGGGGTGCAGGTTTGATCCCTGGTTGGGGAGGTAAGATCCCACATGCCTCGGGGCCAAAAAAAAACAAAACATAAAACAGAAACAGTGTTGTAAAATTCCATAAAGACTTTTAAAAATTGTTCACATCAAAAAAGGAAATCTTTTTAAAAAAGAAACAAAACATGATTCCACTTGTGATGTGAACCTAGGTATACAAGCCTTTTATGGCATTATCAGGATTGTTGTTTAAGTAAAACTTCCAGCTGACATATGGTAGTTGTTAGAGGTGCTTAGCCGAGAAGGCAGCAGCAGGCGGCCGGGTTCAGAACACGCCACTCAGGTCCTCCGATGGCCACAGGAGAGCCTTTTTCCCTGATTGCTGAGTGTTGAGACCTCTACCAATCAGCCCAACACCCCATCTCTCAGCCAACAAGCAGCAGATTCTTAAGAAGCTTTTTTCTTGTTTTTCCCCTGGAATGTTTCCACCTCAAGATCAAAGCCATGCTTGGAAATATCACTGCATGGTATCTACACTGATTTTTTTTTTTTCTTTCAGTGCAAAACAAAAAGAGTGGAATTGGCCCAGTGGTCCAGAAGCTCTTATCCAGAGACAAGTGAAGGGAAGATATAGACCCTCCTTGCTTTACGTCTGATCCCAGAGGCTCGAGCCCCCAAAGGTCAAGATGGCGGCCTCCCTCAGAGCCCTGAAGTTAGCATGCAGGCGGGGGCACCAGAGTCCTGGTCACTTGGGGTGACCAGCCCCGTCACCCTCCTCCCCGCCCCGTTCTATTTAGTCCCACTCTGCCAGTCTCCCCTCATTGGCTTCACTGGTGAAACCTGCCTTTTAACCAGCCTGGTCCAGCCTGTGGCCGATTCCCAGCCTCTGCTCTCTGCTTGTCCTCTTCACACCCTAGTCTTCACGGCTACCACCTCCTCAGCTGCTCCCTAAACGCTGCTATTCCTTGGGTTTCTGTCTGGGAGTTCTACTTGAGTGATTTCACCCACACCCCTGGCCTCAGCCGCCTCACCTGGTAATTGTCTGCAGCCTGGATTTCCAACCTGGGCCTCTCCTGATATCCAAGCTCCAGCTGCCTTCTAGCAGGTTCCACTCAATGGCCCTCTAGCACTGCCTTCAACGTGTGCTCTCATCCGACCAGCCTCCCAGAAATGCCTCACGTGTAGGGGTCTGGAGCGAGTCCCACTTGACTCAGTCCCAGTTTATACAGGGGTTGGCACCCGTGCAGCACTGCAGACATTAGGAGATCTAGCAGATTCCACCTGGGCGCGAAGAACAAGTCTCTCTTCACACGTCCTCCTTGAGCTCTTCCTTTTCCCTTCTGCCAAATCCGTAGGCAATTCCATCCTGTCTCACCTGACACAGTACAGTGTCAGTCGCTCAGTCGTGTCCAACTCTTTGCGACCCCGTGGACTGTAACCCGCCAGGCCCCTCCGTCCATGGGATTCTCCAGGCAAGAGTACTGGAGTGGGTTGCCATTTCCTTCTCTAGGGGATCTTCCTGACCTGGAGACTAAACCCTGGTGTCCCACATTGCAGGCAGATTCTTTACTGTCTGAGCCACCAGAGAAAAGTCTTTTGATTCACCTGACATGACCAGTTTATAAAAGCATTAACCTCTCCTCAGGTATCCAAGTGCATGGTAGGGACCTATTCCCCCAAACCAGCAAGCTTTCTGTCATGCCTTACTCCTTCCTACACTGTCAGCAGCCAACAGAGCTCAATTCTACATCCTAAATATTTCAAGACTCTGTCCCTTTCTCTCCATCCCACCTCCTGAAGCAGGCTACATCACCTTCATCCTCTAAAAGCTTCCAGATTGCTTTTCATCACTCCCCTCTCTTCATGGCTCTCTAGTTATCTTTCTGAAAACACACAATCCACCGCTTCCGCACACATTCAATGACTTCCAGTTGCTTGTACTTTAGCAAAGCCCAGCCCCCGTGTGTGGTGCGCAGGGGCCTCTGCAGGCGACTATGCCAGCTGCCTTCTGGTCACTCCCCAATCCCCCCATCCCACTGGTCACGCTGTCTCGGCCTGCCAAACACCCACTCACCGTTTAAAAACTCAGTTCAGACACGAGAAGCCCCAGTCCCTGGGGCAGAGTCCCTGCAGCTCCCTGCGCCCCATGGGCCCGCGGACCTAACCTCCCGGGACTCGTGGCTGGGCTGTCCCTTCACCCACCACCAGCCCCACTCCCAGAGGCGGTGCTTTCAACAGGCCAGGTGCTCAAAAATGCCGTGCTTTTGATTCCACAAGAGTAAGAAAGCTGGAAAGCCACAGATCCGTTTCCTAAGAGTCTTGTTATGTTTGTATTCTCTTCCATCCCCGCAACAGATACTGTCTACATAAGAATCTAAGCTGGTGGGTACTTATTGAAGTGATTTCTAGAAGCAAAGAAGAAGCTCTCAATGTGGAAACCCTCACAGTGGAAGTCTGTTTGGGAGCTATCAGACACCCCGCCTGCCGCCACCCGGGGCTCAGTCAGTCTTTACCTGTACAACCCCGAGCCTGGCAGAGGAGGGGGGCAAGGAAAGGAGGGAGAAGAAAAACTAGAACCCCTAACAGTACTACTAACAACCCCTCATACGTGTTTAGATGAGCAATTCAGTTAAGCCAATAGAGAAGTAATGGTCTTAATCAACTGCAAAGAGCAAATGACATTACGTGGTGATCGGAATATGAACTCAGGGTAGGAAGGCTGGGGGGGCTCTGCTCCATCTCTGATCTGTCTCTTCCCCTCTCCTACTTTCGACTTCCCTGCTGTTTAAGGGGAGCCTTGCAGAGGCTGACTCATCAGAGGCTGGGGAGCTGCTGGGGAAAGGCTGGCAGGGGGCAGAGAGGACAGAGGGTGGTGAGGAGGAGACAGAAATGTCACTTGGGTTGTGGGACAGCGGGGCGGTCTGGGGCCTTCTGTCCACTGCTTTGTCCCCTGCTGGAATTCGGGCTCTGGTCGCCTCTCTCCTGGACTGTTTCCTTTGATGACTAAGCACAATGTCCCACTTCCACCCTCATTGCTCTGGTCCCCAGGCGGCCACCAGAGCAATGTCTCCAAGGGGCTAATCTAACCTTGTCTTTCCTCTGCTCCCCGGGGGCCCACTGTATTACAGGATTCAACTGTCTACTTCAGCCAACAACTCTGGGCCCCCCAGTCCTAACCCCTGTCCCCTCTCACCTCCCATTCCAGTTGATGGGTCTCAACTTGTTATCCGTCACCTCTGTACTGGCTCTGCCCTTCTCTTTGCTTGGAATCTCCTTTCAAGATTTAGGTCAGGTTTCTTGTCTTCAGGAAGGTTGTTGACCTGAAACAAATAGACTGCCAGTCATTTCTCCAACAAAGATGGATCAGCAGAGAATTGTGGAGGGGAGCAAAACTTGCCACCCTAGGGCTTCCCTGGTGGCTCAGATGGTAAAGAATCCACCTGCAATACAGGAGACCTGGGTTCAATCCCTAGGTTGGGAAGATCCCCTGGAGAAGGGGATGGCTACCCACTCCAGTATCCTTGTCTGGAGAATTCCACGGACAGAGGAGCCTGGTGGGCTACAGTCCGTGGGGTCTCAAAGAATCGGACACGATTGAGCGACTATCACAGACAACATGCCTCTCTGTCTTGGGGATTATTTCAAACTGAAAACAATCAAGGCCCAAAAAGCTCAGGAACTTCCACTAACTGCCTTAAAGAATTTGCCTAGAGATGTCTGTTCCTGGAATAGAGCTCCCTCAGAGACTTCAGCAGAAAGTACGGACCAGGGTGGGAGGGAAAACCCCTAGAGATCAGGATCCAATCTGGGTCCCATTGTCTCTGTAGGCCCAGCAGACAAACGTTTATTTACCAAACATTTGCATTTTCATCTCCTGGTGAATTGCCCTCCTCCCCTTTGAAGTCCTAAACCACAACGCCCAACATCCTCTTTTGCCTTTGGCTGTTCTAGGTGAGGGCTTGGCCCCATTTTCTTGACTTGCTGAGTTTTCCTGGGTCTCTCCCATGCAAACGTATTATTGAACTTTTGTTTGATTGTCTCTTGTTAATCTGTCTCATCTGCATTTTGTTCTTAGACCAGCCAGAAGACCCTGGCAGGTTAGACGAGAATTTCTTGCTCCCGCACAATTGCAATTTGGGGTCTGACCATGGTGGTGGGGGTGGGAAGGGCGAGTGGGGCAGAGGAAGGGGAGGGCTGAGGTAAACACAGAGTCTGTGGCTTTCCATTGGCTGAGCGCTTGCCAGGAAAGGAGGCTTTCTGCTTCCCCGTGGGCTCTGCGGTCATCACAGGGCCTGAGAGCTCCCCCTTCTGTTCTCTTACCTCCATTTAAAATAAATCAAGGGGGGACTTTCTTGACAGTCCCGCGGTTAAGACTCCACTTTTTGCTGCAGAGGGCACTAGTTTGCCCTGGTCAGGAAACTAAAATCCCACATGCTATGTGGCACGGCCAAAAAAAAAAAGGTTGGAAAAAAAAAGAAAAGAAATTGAGGTTTCTACTTAATTTTTACAACACACATATATATACATATAGACAAACACAGAGATAGATACATACGTTCATACACACACACACAGCATACCACACCACAGGTTGACACGGGGCTAGATCCCTTCCCTGAACTCTCCAAGCACCTCATGCTGACCTCTGCGACTGAACCAACCAGCTCTTACCTGCAAATCTGTCCTATCTCAGTGATAAACCCCTCCAGGTCAGAGACCGTGCCCCTCTCAACTTTGACACCCTGTGTTCCCCCACATTCTATCTGCATCATAATGGTGCCATCAATAAAGCTTTGCTAACTGAACCCAACAATAATTCTAAGGCAGGCTGGAGGAACTGGGAAATGGAATGGCTCCCAGGGTGACCAAATGTAAAATTGACTCCCCTCTCCGAGTCCCCGGGCAGACTGCAACTACCTTTCATGGCAATGGACAGTATCACCCCCCTCCCCCCAACCCTTCAAGTCTTATCCTTGCCCCTTAAAGCACACACAAAAATTGTACTCCTAAAACCCAGCCATTGGCTGTTGAATTCAAGGCCTTTCTCCAATCTGAGATATTCTGCAGAGTAAATTGAGTCAGTGCCATTTCTAGGCAGCCAAAAGGAAACAGAAAAGAGACTAGCTTAAAGCTTCATTCAGCACTCACTTAATTTCCCATTTATCTCCTTTATTAAGACCTTTTGAAGACAGAAACTACATCTGACTATTCTTTCAATTCCCCACAGCTCCTCGCAGGATGCTTTCAATACAAAAGGCAAAGTGTTGCCGGAGAAGACAGCAGAGGATGGACATGGGCCCTGTGGACCCATGCACATGGGTTTTCCAGAGGAGAAAAATAACACGTAACATGGAAATGTAATAAACACTTCAAAAGTATGTATCACCACCTGTGTCCATTGCAGGAACTCAGCTGTGTCTCTGTCTGTTCCACGGCAGTTTTTACACCCAGATCACCTGCTCATCTGGGTCACATCACGGCTCTGGGTGGACTCCCAGCTCTGTCACCCACCAGCTGTCCGCCCCGGGCTAGCCTCAGTGTCCTCACCTGTAGAGAGAAGATGACAGACCTCACGGGAGGGGGCACTGTCCCCGGTGGGGCGTGCTCTCCAACAGTCAGTATTTATCTTTCAAACTGCAGACTTTCGATTTTGCATTTTGTATTGGAGTATAACCAACTAACAATGTTGTGGTAGTTTCAAGTGAGCAGCAAAGGAACTCAGCCATACATAGACATGTGCCCCTTCTTCCCCAAACGCCTCTCCCATCCAGGCTGCACACAACATTGAGTAGAGTTCCCTGTGTTATCCAGTAGGTCCTTGTTGGTTATCCACTCTGAATATAGCAATGAAACAGTCACTATCTGATTGTTGTTATGTGGGTCCTCGGTATATCTGAAATGAGAGCAGAGATTCTGAATTAGAGGAGGACACTATTCAATCGTTGGTGGAAGTTTGGAGATTTGGAGAGTGTAATGGGAGAGATCACACCTGAATATTTCTAGAGCCAAACAACAAATCAGTAAAGAAAGTTGTTAAAACCTAAGACCAGTGCCTACATAGGGCACTTCTTTGGCGAAAGAAGGTGGGGGTGCGTCCAGCTGGGCCCAGCACGTGGGACAGGGGAGTGAGGGAGTGTCCGGCCACTGACAGAGGGTCAGCTCCCAAAGCTCCTTCAGGTCCCTGGTGGCCCTAAGTTCCCACCCGGAGAGGGGGAAGCAGCCCAGGAGATCCAGGGCTCAGGCGAACCTCAGCCTGGACCTCAGATGAATTTAACCTCTCAGGAGAAGGGGTCAACAACCACACAGAAGCCCTTTCCGGTGCTGGTGAAGCCTGGCCTTCTCTGAGGCTCCAGGACAGGCCAGAGGCTGACCCACCCCCCTCCATGGGACTGGCCGTCAAGCACAGGGGAACCAAGATGGAAACCTGGGGGTCCGTTGGAGGCCCAGGGTCCCTAAACCCACAGGAATTGGGGGCTGGGGGAGGGGCTTAAACTCTGTAATTCCTTCCCGCCTGAGCACTGACTCAGGAACTTTCACTGAGGGGTGAGCATCAGAGAAGTCAGTAGTCCCAGCTCTGAGCAGTTGGTGGAAGGAGTCAGGAAGACGGGATGCAAGCCACATCCAGCCGGATTCAAATATGTTGTGCTATCCTTCATTGACATTGGTCAACTTTTTCCCTCCCAGATGCATCCTTGTATCGAAGTACAGCTATCTACCTATGGGCACATATCGTTAATTTGTAGATATTTTTATTTTTAAATTTTTTTATTTATTTAGGCTGCATCATGTGGCTTGTAGGATCTAAGTTCCCCAACCAGGGATTTTTTTTTTTTTTAATTTTAATTGGAGAATGGTTGATTTGCAATGTTGTGTGTTTCAGGTGTACAACAAAGTAAGTCAGTTATATATATACATATATCCACACTGTTTTAGATTCTTTTCTCATATAGGCCATAACAGAGTACCAAGTAGAGTCCCTTGTGCTAGACAGCAAGTTCTTACTAGTTATCTATCATATATATATATAGTAGTGTGTATATGTCAATTCCAATCTTTCAATTTATCTCTCCTCACCTCCCTTATGCCCTGGTAGCCATAAGTTTATTTTCTACATCCATGACTCTACTTCTGTTTTGTAAATAATTTCATTTGTACCCCCTTTTCAGATTCCACATATAAGCGGTATCGTATTTGTCTTTCTGTGTCTAACTTACTTCATTCATTATGGCAATCTCTAGGCCCATCTGTGTTGTTGCCAGTGGCACTGTGTTGTTCTTTTTTATGGCTGAGTAATATTCCATTGTATGCAGGTATCACGTGTTCTTTATTCATTCCTCTGTGGACGGACATTTAGGTTGCTTCCGTGCCCTGGCTATTGTAAACAGTGCTACAATGAACACTGCAGTGCTTGACCAGGGAATATCCACGCCCTTGCCAGTGAGAACAGAGTCCTAACCACTGGACCACCAGGGAATTCCCTGCAGATATCTTTATAATAACATCACCCAGCATTTACACAGTGCTTTTTAGATTCCGAAGCACTTTCATGAAAACCGGCTCACTTGTTTCTTAGAAAAACTTGTGAGGTAGAAAAGGAGGTGATTTTTACCACCTGAGATATATTTTGAAGCCTGAGAGAATTTGAGATGTCACGCAACACATGATTTGGGTTTCAGAAGAAGGAATAGGAGTTTGCCAAGCATACCTGTAAGGCTGCTTTCTCCGGAAGTGGTGGTCATTTGCCCCATTATATGGATGCCAACCCATCTGCCCAGTCATTTTAATGCTGGACCAAAAAGCTGGGGAGACATACCACTTCCAGTAGAGTATCTTTGTGGGACCAGTGCCCTGGGACTTGCGTGTGACCTACCATCTCAGTTTTAACGTAACATCTTCCAAAGCAATTAAAAATACTTTACCCATGGGTTGACGTCGAATTCCCTTCTCTGTACCCAATTAAAAAATAATGATAACAGTCTTATTAGATCTAAAATAAGGCCAGATTAGAAACAGCCTGTTTAAAAATCAATAAACTTTTCTTAATCCTTGCAGTGGAAACAGAAAGAGGCTCCTCTCTGTCTTCCCTAAAAAGTCAGTATTTACACAAAGCATTGCGTTGCCGGATTCAGAGACGCGGAGCTGCCCGAGCTTTCACCCAGCGGCCTGCACCCCCTGAATCCTACAAGACTTATTTGGCTATAACTAATCTTAGCTCCAGGCTTGCTTACATTTTTGGGTGACCCTTTCGCCTGGAATGCTTCTCAGCGTTCTCGTTAGCACTGTCTTCCCAGCCCCGGCCCTCATATCCTTTTGTTGCTGTTACTTTCTGTCCTGCCATTAGTAATCTTGACTGCTCCCAGCAGCCGGCCCGGCGTGTTCCCCATCACGCTGACATCTGTTCCCGCACCAGACCCGGCCCGCCTCCTCCCCCCCTGCCCTGTCCCCATGGCCAGGCCCCTCTGCTGCCCTTCCTGGATGTTTGCACTTGGATTTCTGCTGTTGTTAATTATTTTTCCAATTATGAAACATACTTTATGCTTTTTGTATAAGACTATAAAGAAAGATATCAAGAAACCCCCCATCATCTACACTCAGAGTCAGACACTGCTATTTGTGGAGCATAATCCCTATTTAAAATAGATTTTATTCTATGTTTCATTCAGAAAGTAACGTAGGGAGTTGTCTGGGGGTCTGGCATTAGGATTCGGCCCTGTCACTGCCGTGGCCCTCGTTCAATCCCTGGTCAAGGAACTAAGATTCTGCAGGCCAAACGGTGTGGCCAAAATAAATAAAAACAAACCAAATAATTTTTTAAAAAGTAATCTATTCCATGCTATGATGTGATGAGAATGACACTTAACTTTTGTGATCTTCCCCTCCCGCCCCCCACAAATTCGTAACTCCAATCTAATCATGAGGGAAAACATAAACCCCAAGTGAGGGACCTTCTACAAATATCTGACCAGAACTCTCCAAAACTGTCAAGCTCATCAAAAACAAGGAAAGCCTAAGAAAGTGTCATAGTCTAAAGGAGCCCAGGGAGACACAGTCACTAATGTCACCTGGTGTCCTGAATGGACTCCTCTTGGAACAGGAAAAAGATAGTAGATAACACTTTAAAAGTCCCGTGAAAGAATAGGCATTGGCAGGATTCCCTGGTGGTCTAGTGGTTAAGACTCTGTGTTCCATTGCAGAGGGTGTGGGTTCAATCCCTGGTGGAGGAACTAAGATATTCACATGCCATAAAGCCAAAAACAGTTGACATTGGTTAACTAAAATTGTTCATTTGTTGTAACAAATGCAAGATGTTAATAATAGAGGAAACTGGGTACTGGATATATGGGAATTCTCTGTATTATCTTTACAACTTTTCTGTAAATCTAAACCCATTTTAAAATGTAAAGTTTATTTTTTCTTCCAGTTTTATTGAGATATAATTGACACTCAGCACTAAATAAGTTGAAAGTGTACAACATAATGATTTCACTCACATCATGAAATGATAATCACAGTAAGTTTAGTGATTATCCATCAACTCGTATAGATAGAAAAGAAAAAAATTTTCCTGGTGATGAGAACTCAGGATATACTCTCTTTAAAATGTTTATATAGAACAAATTTTCATATATAACATACAGCAGGGTTAATTATATGAATCATACTTTATATCCCAGGTACTTATTTATCATATAACTGGAAGTTTATATATCTTTTGAGCACTTGCCTCCAAGTTTCGGGAAAAAGTATTCAGGCAACACGGAAGTGTGTGAAACAAAAGGCAAGAGGTCTCTACCTCACCTCCCCACCTCACAGTTGGCACCATCCTTATTTTCTGGAAACGTTTCCTCTGTATCGTGTGGTCGAGCTCGGGCTGTGGTGCAGTTCTGAGTCCTGGCTTTTTTGTTTTGCGTTACAGTGTAAGCATTTTCCCATGTCCTTAAAATTCTTCTTAAAGACAATGCTATAGGTTGTATAACATTCAGTGCACTGTTTTCTTGCCTAAGGTAGCTGTGATCCACCCTTACGATCCCAGGAGATTTGCTTTCATTTTTGATGTTTTAGAAACTTTCCTCCTGCAAAGAACTGCTCCCCTGCTATCTCCAATCAATAAGGAAGACTGCAAAATCCTCATCCAGGCTTTCCTGGAGCCTCCAGAAAACTTGTTTAATCCAACATGTTTCAGCAGAGTTTAGGTGTCAAGTTTTTCCTTTCATGATCTCTTCCCTTGCCTTTATTTCTCACGATGGAGTATTTATAACCCAGTGGGTATAACTCAGGGGCTGTCAAGACGGATGATTAAAAAAAATGTGGGTTGTTTGAATGTGGACTGAGACTGTCGGTCTCATTAATGTACAGGGTAGCATCCTTCCCAAATTAGATTCACCTGGAACCCCAGAACAAGATGCTATTTCAAGGTAGGGTCTTTGCTCATGAATATGGTAAAATGAAGTCATGCTCATTAAGGATTAAGGTGGGAGTCCAGTCCAATCACTGGAGACCTTGAAAGAAGGCCACTGGAGACACACACTCTCCGAAGGAGAATGCCACGGGAGGGTGGAGACAGGTTGGAGGGATGTATCTAGAAGCCAAGGAATGCCAGGGGCCGCCGGCAGCCACCAGGAGAGAGGCAAGGGACGATGCTCCTCAGAGCCCCCAGGAAGGAACAAACCTGGCCGATACCTTTAGTTTGGACCTTGAGCCTCCGGAACAGTAAGATAATAAATTTCTGTCCTTTTAAGGCACCCTGGTGACGGCATTTTTTACAGCAGTGCTTGCAAACTAATTACAACAGGCTGTGGTCTCAGAGGGTCGTGGGTATAGGCAGAGCTCTGGCGCTTGAGCGGGGGAAGGGGTCATGATTCCCCCTGTGGGGACAGTGAGGTATCTGGGGATGGGTGGGTGGGGGAGAGCCACGGGGGTCACAGGCGTCAGGCATTGAACAAATGTCCCACTGAGCGCAGGTGTTTTGTGTCCATTCCCTTTCTCCACCATCCTCCCTGCCTCATGGCCGTTTCTTTCTGGTCAGACAGAAACAGGCCCACAAAGATCCCTTTTCTCCCTTACATCTGCGTCCAGAATATTTCTAGAAGACCTAAGCTGTTGTTTGCCAGGAGATGCCTTAATTACACAAAGCCTCGAGGGTGCAAACCGGTTCATTTCCAAGCTCTGGCCATGACAAAATAAATTACTTCAGCGCTTCGTTTCCTATTCACTGTTTATGGTGAATTTGCTTTGACAGCACACGCACACCTCAACAGCGACCTCTGTATGGATTTTTCGCTTTTTCCAAAATGATCTTAGATTACCCTCCTAAGGAGAATATTGTCACAAAACCTCCTTTAAAAGAGAGGTGCTGTATCTGCTGTAAAAGCTGATTGCTGATGGAGAGGTTCTCCTCAGATCAGAGGCTGAGGCCCAAGGTTGGTGAGCAAAGTGTGAGTGGGATGTTGTCGATAACGTTCAGTGCGCGAGACCTGGGGACGCCTCAGGGGTTCATGGAGTCATTGTCTTTAAGCGGCTAGAAGGTTCCAGGTCGTGAGGCAGGTATGTGGTGAGGGACTCCTTTCGTGGGGCTGGGCGCAGAGTGGTGCTGGAGAGCAGTCTTTTTTTTTTTAATGAAATAACATTTTATTGCTTCTTTTTTGTTTTATATTGTAGTAGTTTTTGCCATACATTGACATGAATCAGTCATGGGTTTACATGCATTCCCCATCCCGATCCCCCCTCCCGCCTCCCTCTCCACCCGATTCCTCTGGGTCTTCCCAGTACACCAGGCCCGAGCACTTGTCTCATGCATCTAGCCTGAGCTGGTGATCTGTTTCACCATAGATAATATACATGTTTCAATGCTGTTCTGGAGAGCAGAGTCTTAAAGGGTCTTAATGACTGTTCCTACGACTATGACAGCGGTCCCTAACCTTTTTGGCACCAGGGGTTGGTGTCATGGAAGACAATTTTTCCACGGGCCGGGAGTAGGGAGAGTGGTTTCGGGGTGATTCAAGCTCATTGCATTTATTGTGCACTTAATTATAACATCAACTCCACCTTAGATCACCAGGCATTGGATCCCGGAGGTTGGGGACCCCTGAACTATGGGGTCAGAGTGGCAAGAGGAAACAGTCACCCTAGACTACTGTGAATGAAACCTGGAAGGGAGGATGGGTTTGTGGGAGCTCCCGGGGTTCACTGCAGGCAGGAGGGCCACACCTCCCCAGAGGGGCCTTCATGTCCTCTGAAGGTCCCAGCGTCGCTTTCTGTGTGCTCATCTATTGCTGTGTAACCTCAGAACTGAGTGGCTTCGCACGACCAATGTCTGTTACCTTGGGGTTGATGTGGGTGTGGGATGCAGGAGTGGAGTGGCTGGCCACCAGGCTCTGAGCCCGGCAGCCTCCCACACGGGTGTGATTGTCTCCTTCACCCTCCCGACCTTCTGAGTGTGCGTCAGGGTGAGGTCGGGGCTGCGGAGGCCCCCCCGCCCCAGGGCAGTGCTAGGTCCAGGTGCAGATCCACTCCCCTCTCAGCTCTGCAGCCTCATTGCTCGGAGCCCTTGGAAAGCTAACAGGGCCTCCCACCCAACCCCAAGCCACCCAACCGTCCCCCAACCCCAGTGCTCACTGGCCCCAGGGCAGAAATTGACACTTTGCTCTAGACAGTAACCGGTCGGCCTTGTTACTGGTCACTCTGAACATTCATGGTCGGGTCTGCCAGTCTTCTGCATCAGGACGTTGTCAGCATGCAGTGAGGAATCTCTTGCTGTGGTGAGGAGGGAGGCGAGGGACGCGGCCAGGCATGGGGTCACAGAGCAGCGATGGGCTGAAGGTCCGGCCAATCTGATGAAGCAACCCTGGACCCCAGCGAGTCCAGCCCAGGAACAGTCTGGGATGATGCAAAAGGAACCAGACATTGACTGGGAAGCCTTCATCCTGGCTTCACTTCCTGCCAAGGTCTGGAAGCTTGGCCTGGTGAGCCAGGGCCAGCAGCTGGGAACAAGGACTCAGAAAAGCACCTTTTCGGTGCATGAGGGATGCGTAGCCATCAAAACAGATTACAACCCTTTGGCAGAAAACTCAGGCCCCTTCCTGCTGAAGCTGCCTGCTATTTGTAATTTAATTCACTGTAGGAGTCCTCCCACCCCATGCTCCCCCACAGCAAAAAAAAAAAAAAAAAGCCAACTCTGCACAGTCCAGGCAGCGACTCCTGCTTCCCGTAATGCTGAGTCCCTTTATTTTAGACACTCACGCAGCTGGGCTCTGATGGAGACTGGTGGAGGGAAGGCTGGTGCCTGGTTAGACAGACTTGGGTGGGGGATGGGGGTGGCCAGTTACCAGTTCATCAAGGGTTTTAAAAATCATCTCAAAAACGAGTTCTTTTGTCATTTGCAGAGGCCGGGAGAAGAGTTTTAAGGAAAGGGTGGGAGAAGGGATAGGATTGGGTAGGAGCCTCCAATGAACTGTTTTCCCTCCAAGGCTTAACCAACTGCCCGCTCTCCTCCACGCACAGACCCTCTCTGAAGGGCCTCATCATCTTACATCCATCTCCCTTCCTGTGATTCCCGAAGCACTTTTTATCTGGGCATTCATCTGAAGTTTAGTCATACGTTGTGTTAGAAATCTGTGGTGGCTTACAAAAAAAATGAAATTGAAAACTTTTTTTAAACTCAGGTATATTGTCACAGAGAAATGCACGGTCTTATCCAGTTGCTAAAAGGGACCAGAAAGTTTCTGAGTGTCCTTCCTGGAGGCAGAAGCTAAAGGGCAAAGGACCATTGCAGTGGCTGCAATGATCAGACTGGTGATCAGACTGGTTTTTAGGAATAGAACATCTTCTCTCGAAACAAAACTGAGAAAAATCTCCCCTGTGGGTCCAGCCAAAGACCTCAGTGTACCGTCTCATCTGAGAAAACGGCTAATCTCTTATGACAGTGTGGGCTTTTTGTTTGGTTTGGTTGTGGTTCCTTGTTTGTTTGTTTTTTTTTAAATCAAAATCACAAGCTGGCTCAAATAACTTACTCCTTTAATAGAAATGAGAAAGGCGTGTGTGTATGTGTGTGTGTGTGTATGTATTAGTCGCTCAGTCGTGTCTGACTCTGCAATCCCATTTACTGTAGCCCGCCAGGCTCCTCTGTCCATGGCATTCTCCAGGCAAGAATACTGGAGTGGGTTGCCATGTCTTTCTCCAGGGGGTCTTCTGAACCCAGGGATTGAACCCTGGTCTCCTGCATTGCAGGCAGATTCTTTACTGTCTGAGCCATCACGGAAGCCTGAGAAAAGCGTAAGCCAATGCAAATAGTCAAGAAAATAAGAAGGAGGCAGGAAAGGGCACAAGAGGCTTCCCCGCCCCGACAAGAACAGGCCATTTTACTAAGAAGTCGGCTGTTGTCCGTCCTTCCCAGCGGGGGCCGTGACTGGGCACCCTGCTGCATCTTCTCCTTAACCCCTTCTCCGTTTCTCTGGGGGTCACGAGGTCCCTTGTCCCTGTCTCCTGTTAGGGGCTCCTCCCAGGCCTGACTGTCACCAGCCTCTTCCTCTATGCTTAGGTCCTCAGGAAACGGTATGCTGGCCTCTGGTTGCGGAACCTCCACCCTTGTTTGGCTTGCTGTCTTGTTGCAGCTGGTGGATGACCTTGTAGTTTTATGTGCAGAAAAGCTCCTGTTGGGCTCCGGCCAGGCGAGTCACCCCTCAAAGAGGGGGTCCAGCCGGGCCATCAGACTCTTCAGGTGTCTCCCTGTCTGGGCCAGCTGTTATGTCAGCTGGACCAGCTGTTGAACAGGTATTTTTTATAACCTTATCAAGAGTAAAGGACAGAAACATTTAAAAAAAAAACCAAACCACCTAAAATTTCCACACCAAGAATCATGTCTAAAGTTTGCTGCCTCCCCACTACAGCACCCATCACAATGACTGGCCCAGAGTAGGTCCAAAATTTTCGTATTTGTCACAAGGTCGCTCTCCTCCCATTTGTAACTTTAAAAAGTGTTTAACGACCGCTTCTTCCCTGGAGTCAGCAGCCTGCGCTAGGCTGCAGGGTTCCAAGTGGCCAGCAGGTGTCGCCAGCTAACACGATTCTGAGATGCCAGAACACGCGAAATTCTTTTTCTCTGAAAACTTTCCATGGACCCTTAATGTGGGCCGTGTAAAGTCCAAATTCCTAACCAGGACATCCCAGGCCCTTCAGACTTAATCCAATTCAATTTTTATGGCCTTAGTTCTTAAGTGCTGGCATCCATTCAATCAATCAGGAAAGGCTTATTGAATTTTTGTTGTTTTTTTTTTTTTTAATCAGGTGCTTTGCTGGGGGCTGGAGATAAAAAGATGACAGAGATTTCATCTCTGCTTTGGAGAAGCTCTCTGCCTACTCCACCTCAGAAAGCAGCGTAGGGTTAAGCTGCTATGTTAAAGAGATATCTATCAACACACATACGCAGTGGCTTAAAGAAAATTAAATTTGCTTATTTCTACTCCTACTCCAAACTAAGGAACTTGGATTTTACTCTGCAAAGCCATTGCTTTGGAGGTACTTCCCAGTCCAAGAGACCAGAGACCAGAGTGGTTCAGACTGGTGGGTCAGCTTGGGTTCTGACTTCTTCTCATCCTGTTGTATGTCATCATCTGCAGGATGTTATCCTTAGTTCAGTTCAGTTCAGTTCAGTTCAGTCGCTCAGTCGAGTCCAACTCTGCAACCCCATGAGCTGCAGCACACCAGACCTCCCTCTCCATCACCAACTCCCAGAGTTTACTCAAACTCATGTCCATTGAGTTGGTGATGCCATCCAGCCATCTCAACCTCTGTCATCCCCTACTCCTCCCCTCTTCAATCTTTCCCAGCATCAGGATCTTTTCAAATGAGTTAGTTCTTTGCATCAAGTGGCCAAAGTATTGGAGTTTCAGCTTCAACATCAGTCCTTCCAATGAATATTCAGGACTGACTTCCTTTAGGATGGACTGGTAAGGATATTATCCTTAATTGCACAGTCAAAGCTGGGTCATAACCATATCCATGCTTCAACCTAAGAAAGGAAAAGGGAAAAAGAAGAGGGCGGGCAATTGCCTTTCAAGCAGCAAACACAGAAGTTGCACCTACCCTTTTATTCACATTCCAGGGCAGGGACCTAGTCCTGTGGCCACATCTAGCTGCAAGGAAGGCTGGGAAATGTAGTCTTTATCTAGGCAGCAACACACCCAACTAGCAATAACTTGCAACTACCAGTCTGGTCAAAAGCATCTCTTTTTTCATACAACCTAACTTTACTTTTCTTTAAACTTAAAGAAATTTTTTTTTTTTTCAGCAGAGCTCTGCGGCATGTGGTATCTTAGTTCCCTGATCAGGAATGGCACTGGAAGCTCAGAGTCTTAACCACTGGACTGCCAGGGAAGCCCCCAACCTAAATGGATTCGTAAAACAGTTTATGTATCTTCTACATTGCTGTCAATAGTAATTGTACTGTCAGGGTTTAGGAATGCCAGTTCATGGAAATTTGTGGTAACTAACAGCAGTTTACCATGCATGTTGCACATTCATGAGACGTACTTATTTCTGCCCAGCCGAAATGATAAAGTATGACCCCAATGACAACCGAGTTGATAAAATTCAATGAAATGAAACTTAAAATCCAGTTTGTTTTCTACTCAAGAAGATATGACATCTGAGTTAATCTCTTGAGACTGTTGGGGTGGGAAAGGAGGAAGAACATTCTAGAATGTGAACAGCATCTATAGAGACCTGTAGTCATAGAGAGGCCAGCTATACTGGTACATTGGTTATGGGGCGTGAGTATGTGTGTGGGAAAGGGAGGCAGGAGAGACAATGGGAAAATAGAACAGAATCAGATCGTGCTAAGCTTCCTACTCCAAACCAAGGAACTTGGATTTTACTCTGCAAAGCAGTTGTTTTGGAGGTACTTCCCAGTCCAAGAGCCACGCTCAGGTCCCAAGCTTTCCATCACTGCACGTGGGTGGGCTCCTGGCGGCCAGTGTATAGTATGTGACCCAACCGTCTGACTTGTGAGACCGTGCATGGAGATAATGTAGCAAGGGTGTGTGTGTGTGCCTGTTGTTTTGTTCTTATTGGAACTTACTTGTGTGTGTTATGAAATCAATAGGAACGATCCAGAAGCCAAAGGTTGAGAACAGGAGAGAGAAGATTTATGTTCCTCTGAAGGGCTCTTGGCCAAGATTCAAGGCAGGATTGAAGGACTTCGCTTTCATGGGAGGGTTGTCATCCCTGCCATAATGAGAGGACAAGAAAGAAAAAAGGCAGGCTTTCCGTTGGTGTTGGGAAGAAGAAGTGGCTCTTGTCCCAGCCATTTCTGTTTCTCTGTATGGTAGAAGCAAGATCACTTCCTGAGTGAGGACATCTGAGGAGAGTAGATTGGGTTCAAAACCGTGCTTGTGAGAGCGAGTGGACTGGCAGACCTAGTAGTGTTACTCAGTAGGTCATCAATTTATGCACGTATTCAGTCAATAAATGTTCATTGAGATCAAGCCGAATGGTAGGCAGTGGGAAGTGCACCGATGAGTAAAACACAGCAGCTGATGACAGGGCTGCCCTGTACCGTTGTGCAAGTTGTGCACTGCCCAAAGCTGCCAGTGAGGGAAGAGCCTAAATTGAAATCTGGTTCATGTATAACGAGGCAAGTCCTGCAGCAGATACGTGTGCCCAGAGTTAGTGCCTTTATCAAAGGGCCGGTGTGAAAGTCTGAGGATCTGGTTAAGGGCTAGTTTTGCAAGAGAGAATTCACTGTGGAGTCAGTGCTGTGATGAAGAGAAGGCTCTGAGAGCCCAGAGGGAAGCGTGACATGAACCAATGGAGAGTGAGCAGGGGCCTGGAGCCCCCAGAGAGCGCTCTGCGAAGCAGGCAGAGCAGGAGGGCGCGGAGTCATGAGCAGAGGCAAGGAAGCTCCGTTCACCATGTTTTTCTGTTTGAACAATTCTCCACTGCAGGCATGTTCTCTCCCCATCAGGGACACCTAATCAGAGCTGGTCGGCCCCACAGGCAGGGGGCACCAGGCCCCCCAAGTGTAGCGAAGCCTGGAGCGTTAAGATGCTGATTGGCAGCAGGCTTTCTCCTCACCCGGGGCGATGGGCCACCAGGGTGGGGTGGCCCATGTGGCAGTCCTACTCAGTAAGGAGTGTTTATTTTCACATCTAGGTTGTGTTGGTGAAGAACAGGGCCAGGAAGAGGACAGGACTGGGGTTTAGCCCTACGTCGCTTCTGACTCTGGAGGCCTTCTTTCCTTTCTGAAGCCAGGGGTTCTGCTCACAGAAGCCATGACGCCCTTGTGAGACCTCTAGCAAGCCATGTTCTGGGCTTCCCTGGTGGCTCAGATGGTAAAGAATTCGCCTGCAATGCGGGAGACCCTGGATCGATCCCTGGGTCGGGAAGATCCCCTGGAGAAGGGCACGGCAACCCACTCCAGTGTTCTTACCTGGAGAATTCCACGGACAGAGAAGCCTGGTGGGCTACAGTCCATGGGGCCGCAAAGAGTTGGACACGACTGATCGAGTAACACTGACTTTTTCTTAGAGAAATTAGTGCTGCTTACATGACAGTGAACACATTTATACTACAGCTTATGAGATATATATCATATATACATCATTCTATGGCCTTCCCAGTGGCTCAGCGGTAAAGAATCCACCTGCTGCAGAAGACCCAAGTTCAATCCAGAAAGTTCAGAAGACCCAAGTTCAAGTCCAGGAAGATCCCCTGGAGGAGAGCATGGCAACCCACTCCAGTATTCTTGCCTGGGAAATCCCATGGACAGAGGAGCCTGGCGGGCTACAGTCCATGGGGTCTCAAAGAGTTGGACACGACTGAGCAAGTAACACTTTGACTTTTTTCAAGCTGCATTTTAAATATTTATCAGTGACTTGTGATATTACATATATTCACTTCATGGAGTAAAAGCTCTCACCTATGTTATCCAGTCTGAGATGGAAGACAGCTCAGTGAGTGGACAAGGCCCGTGTCTCGGGGAAGGTGGCTGATTCAGCTGAGGGCACGGCTGTTTTCAGCGGCAGAACCAGGATGCAATCCCTGTCTGCCTGATTCAAAAGAACTGCTCTTATTTTTTACCCAGAGAAAGAGAAAGGTGGCTCCTGCTTTATAGTTATGAGAATCCAATGAGAAAATCAAGCTGCCCAGCAGAACTCTGCACAGTCTACATGTTCACTCCCAGAAACTCTTCACTGCCTTCTCTCTGTAATCAGAAGTGACCAGTCGCTGCTAAACCACAATGCTGAGAACACGGCTGGTCCCAGGCCACCGCGGCCTGCGTGTCACTCTGCTATCACATGGCGCCCGACTGACTTCTGCTTGGTGTTCTAAGATGGACTTCTTGGGGCACCGTGTTCCTCCTCTGGGTCTTTCCCCACTGTGGTGGTTTAATTGCTAAGCTGTGTCCAACTTTTGCAACCCCATGGACTGTAGCCCACCAGTCTCCTCTGTCCATGGGATTCTCCAGGCAAGAATACTGGAGTGGGTTGCCATTTCCTTCTGCAGGGGATCTTCCCGACCCAGGAATTGAACCCGGGTCTCCTGTAGTGCAGGCAGATTCTTTACCGACTGAGCTACTAGGCGCACAAAAGCTGCAAGAATGAGAAACAGCATGGTGGTCGTGGTGGGGCTCTAAGACCATCATCAATTCTTATAAAAAGAATAATCATTCTCTTTGAACGTGGTGCTTATCTGGGTACCCTGCCAAACTCACAGTCTGGGCCAGACACTGGGAATAAGTTAAGGGTGGGAAGAGCACCTCCTGACTCTCTAACCCACCAGCTGTAGGAAGTCTTTCTAGATCCAAGGGTTCTCAACCTCACCAGATCCAACTCCCCCCCTTTTTAATGAATACACTATATTATTATCATGAAGTAAAAAGGTAAACCACTATAACTTGCCTTTGATGGAGTATTGATGGGCAAGCACATAGGGAGCCTTCTGAGGTGTTGGAAATATTTTATGTATGGATTTGAGTGGTGATTACATGGCTATATTCATATATAAAAATTCATTAAACAAGGGATCTCTCTTTTATTTTTTTTATAAATGTAGGTGAATCTATAATTATGTCCATTAAAATTTAAATTATAAGTGAGATCCAGGTAAAAGTTTAACTGTGTGTTTTGCCATAATTATTTAAAAATGAGGTGTGCTTACACCTGTAAGATTGGCAGAAGTTGGGAAGTTTAATACTATTCAGTTTACAAGGATGTAGAGAAAAGGGAAACTCTTCAGTGCTGGTAGGAGCATACATTAGTACAGTGACTATGGAGGGCAGTGTTGTCTGGTAAGACTGAAAATGTGTGTGTCCAGCAATTCCGCTCCCACACGTGAATAGGGATGAATGTATGAGTCTGTTCTCTACATCTGGACCTCTATTCCTACCCTGCAAATAGGTACTTTCTAGATTCCATACATATGTGTTAATGGAGGATATTTGTTTTGCTCTTTCTGACTTACATGGGGGGAAGAAGGGGGGAATTGAGAGAGTCGCATTGACTATATACACTACCATCTGTAAGACAGATCGCTCGTGGGAAGCTGTGTATCTTAGCACAGGAGCTCAGCTCAACTCGGTGCCCTGTGATGACCTAGAGGGGTGGGATGGGGGTGGGAGGGAGGCTCAAGAGAAGAGGATATATGTATACTTAGAGCTGATTCACGTTGCTGTGCGGCAGAAACTAACACAACATTGTAAAGCAATTATATTCCAATTAAAAAAAATATGTATGAGACATTCTTTGGAATATTGGTAGTAATGGCACCATAATTAAAGCAAAGTGTTCATCAGTTTTTTTTGTAATTTAAAAATAAAAAATACCATGTAAAAGTCAACATGGAACAGGAAATATTACACTTGACTTTGAGAAACCGTGTAGTGTCCAATAAACACACACATACCATTATTAAGTAACTGTGGTTATTGAAGAACTAAATAAAAATATTGGGGTTTTTTTCTTTAAAAAAATCACATTTCCCCACTTCAATATTTTGAAGCAATTAGCCTCCAATTAAAATAAATTAATTAAAAAATCACATTTCCATGTTGCCTATCAAAAGTGTAACAGACAGATGATGTACTAGGCCATTAACACATTTCTACCTGTTAAAAGCCTTTAGAGAAGCAAGCAGGTTAAGTCATGCTTGGCGTTAGCTCAGTGATGGGGGTCAGTGTTTGCTGATAGGAAGCACAGTTCTCAGAACTCTGGAAGACACCTAGGAAGGCGCAGTCCTGAGGGGCCGGGGCAACTGTTGATAACTGCCCCCGCAGCACTCAAGAACCGAGGAAGTTAAGAGACGATGAGGCGCTGGCACAATCGTGGGAGCAGGAATTGAGCCCACCCACGGGGCAATGTGGTAGCCATCCCCCTGTATTCCTGGCCCCCGAGTGTTCATGCCCTTGTGTGGTCCCTTCCCACAGGGACTCACAGCTGGTCCTGGGGGCCAATAGGATATGGCAGAAACGATTTCATGTGGCCTTCGAGGCTAGATCACGAATGGTCCTGCAGATTTCACCGTGGTCTCCTTGGTCTCTAGGGAGGTCCCACCGCCATGTTTTCCGGACACTCCAGCAGCCCCAAGGAGGGGTCCACAGAGAGAGGAGCTGGGGCTCCCAGATGCCAGCTGCCAGCTGGGACCAACTTGGTTCAGTGTATGAGCCACAGTGAAAGCGAACCCTCTCACCAAATCGTGTACATTAATTATATTCTGCTTTTTGTATACGAATTATACCTCAATAGAGCTGAATATGAAAGAAAGAGAATCCTCTAGCCCCAGCCAAGCTTGCAAAGGACTGCAGGCCCAGTTGACATCTGACCGAAATAAGAAACCCTGAGCTAGAAAAACCCAACCAAACTGCTCCTGAATTCTTTGTGTATCTATAATAAGTGACCTGTAATAAAATTTTAACAAAAATTTTTTAAAACTTTATTAGAGTACAGTTGACTTACAATGTTGCATTAATTTCAGGTGTACAACAAAGTGCATCTGTTTTATATACACATATATATATATTTTTCACATTACTATCCCATGTAGGTTACTACAGATTATTGAGTAGAGTTCCCTGTGCTATACAGGAGGTCTTTTTTATCTATTTTATGTATAGCAGTGTGTATATGTTAATCCCAGTCTCCTAATTTGTCACTTCTCCCCATTTTTCCCCTTTGGTAACTGTAAGTTTGATTTTGACATCTGTGAATCAGTTTCTGTTTTGTAATTAAGTTCATTTACATAATTTTTATTAGATTCCACATATAAGTGATATTGTACTGTATCTGTCCTTCTCTGTCTGACTTGCTTCACTCAGTATGACAATCTGTAGGTCCATCCATGTTGCTATAAATGGCGTTATTTCATTCTTAATGCTTGAGTAATACACTGTATGCTTGAGTAATAGCCCACATGTACTGCATGTTTTTATCCGTTCCTCTGTCGATGTACATTTACGTTGCTTCCATGTCTTTAGTGCTGCAGTGAACTTTGGGGTGCATGAATCTTTTGGGATTATGGCTTTCTTTGGATATATGCCCAGGAGTGGGATTCTGAATTCTTTTCTCATTCAATTTATATCAACAAATAAACAAACCAAAAAAACCCAAAACAGTTTACTCATTTCCCCCATTCTCTACCCCTCACCTCTAGCAGCCACCAATCTTTTCCAAATATAAGTGAGATCATATGGTATCTGTCTTTGTCTGTCTGATTTATTTCACTCAGCATAATGCTTCAAAGTCCATTCATGTTGTCACAAATGGCAAGGTTTTCTTCTTTTATGGCTGAATAATATTTCACTATATACATATAGCACAATTTCTCTATCAGTAGACACTAAGATTATTTGGCTATTGCAAATAATGCTGCTGTGAAAATGGGAATGCATATATCTTTCTGAAATAGTGTTTTCATTTTCTTTAGATACATACCAAAGTGGAATTGTTGGATTATATGGTAGTGTTATTTTTTTTTTTTTTGGAGGAAACTCCATACTCCTAGTGGCTCCACCAGTTTTCACCCTCATCAACTGTCACAAGGGTCCCCTTTCCTCCGCATCCTCACCAACACTTGCTATTTCTAATCTTTTAGATAATAGCCATTCTAACACGTGTGAGGTAATACCACAGTGTGGTTTTGATTTGTGTCTCCCTGATGATTAATGATGTAGGGCATCTCTCATGTAATATATATTAGCAAACTGTGTGTAGTTTTTTGAAAAATATTGTTTCAGATCAACTGTCCATTTTTTTAATCAGATGGCTTATTTTTTGCTATTGAGTTATACGAATTCTTTATATATTTTGGACATTAGTGCCTTATCAGATATACAATTTGCAAACATTTTCTATTGTTCAGTATGTTGCATTTTCATTTTGCTGATGGTTTCCTTTGCTGTGCAGAAATGTTTTAGTTTGATGTAGTCCCACTTATTTATTTTTGCTTTTGGTGTATGTTGGTTTGGGGAATTTAAGAAAATATCCAATTACTAGCTGACCACTAAGCTAAATGAGCAAAGAATTCAGTGGCCACACATAACCAAAAATACAAACTCTACAGAACTAGTTCAGGAAAGCCACTAGGCAAGCAAATAGCAAAACAGAAAGAAAGAGAGAGAGAGAGGAGAAAAAATAATATCCTCCCCCTGGGGGAGGAGAATCTGATTTGCAGAGTTGCTGATTATATTTTTTTAAATGTCCAGTTTTTGACAAAAATTACAAGCTATGAAAAAAAAAACAGAAAAGTACAGGGCTTCCATGGTGGCTTAGTGATAAAGAATCTGCCTGCCAAGGCAGGGGACACGGGTTCAATTCCTGGCCTGGGAAGATCCCACATGCCATGGAGCAGCTAAGCCCCAACACAAGTATTGAGCCAGTGCTTGAGAGCCCAGGGGTCACAACTGCTGAGACCACGTGCTGCAGTTACTGACGTCCACGTGCTCTGGAGCCTGTGTCCTGCAACAAGAGAAGCCACTGAAGAGAGAAACCCGTGTATTGCAATTACAGAGAAGCTCCTGCTCACTGCAAGTGGAGAAAAGCCCTCACAGCAACAAAGACCCAGAACAGCCAAAAATAAATACACAAATTTTAAAAATGCATAAATCAAAATACATTTTTAAAAAGAAAAACGTGACCTATACACAGGAGGAAAAGCAGTTCATAAAAACTGTCCCTTGGATGTCTGTACATTCAAGACTGTTAGCAAACTCCAAGTGGATTAAACTCCAAGAGATCAACACCTAGACACATCATAATCCAACTGTTGAAAGCTAAAGGCAAACAGAGAATCTTGAACATAGCAAGGGAGAAGCAGCTCATCACAAAGAAAGGATCTTCAGTAAGATTAACAGATCATTTCTCATCAGAAGCCATGGAGACCAAAAGACAGTGAGTGACATGTTCAAGGTGTTGGGGCGAAAAAGACTGTCAACCAGGAATTCTATATTCAGCAAAACTATTCTTTAAAATGAAGGTGAAATGAAGACATTTATAGATATTTTTAAGCAAGAGCATTACTTGTTAGCGAACTTGCCTTGCAAGAAATACTCAAGGAGTTTCTCAAGCTGAAATAAAAGGACACCAAATAAAAAGACAGCAACTCTGATCTATACAAATAAAGAACACCATAGGTACATATAGGTAAATGTACCATTATACTTTTGTGTTCTCTGACCACAATGAAATGAAATTATCATGGCAGAAGGAAATTTGGAACATCCACAAATGCATAGAAATTAACCAACACTTTCCTTGGAATTTTCTGAGTGATAGGTATGAGAGGAGTGTCTTTTGTTATTCATAACAAGACCCTTTCAACCATACCTGAGTTATTCTACTGAGGTAACTCTTTTGGGTTCCTAGATAGCTGACCAACAGAGGAAGCAATCTTGCAATTAAAAGGTTGGAATTTTCAGTCCCAACCCCTGACTTCTGTGGAGACTGAGTTAATCGCCAAGGGCCAATGATTTAATCAATTATGCCAGGTGGCACTAGTGGTAAAGAATTTGCCTGCCAATGCAGGAGACATAAGAGATGTGGGTTCAATCCCTGAGTTGGGAAGATGCCCTGGAGGAGGGCATGGCATCTCACTCCAGTATTCTTGCCTGGAGAATCCCATGGACAGAGGAGCCTGGCGGGCTACAGTCCATGGGGTCACACAGAGTCAGATATGATTGAAGTGACTTAGCATTCACACGTACACGCCTATGTCATGAGACCTTCATCAAACCCCTATAAGTGCAGGGTTTGGAGAACTTCCAGGTTGGTGAACACATCAAAGTGCTAAGAGGTCGTGCTGGGGATGTATCTCTCATTTGGCTATTCCTCAGTTGTACCCTTGAGTTCCGTGAGTCATTCTAGCAAATTATTGAGCCTGAGGAGGCAGTGTGGGACCCCACCACCCAACTTTACGGCTGATTGGTTAGAAGTACGGGAGGGCTGGGCTTGCAGTTGGTCTTTGGGACTGAGCCTTTCTCCCATCAGGTCTGTGCTAATTTCAGGCAGTTGCTGTCAGAATCAACTTAAATTAGAGGAAACCCAGTTGGTGTCCAGAGAGTTAGAAAATTGGTTGTTGTGGGAAAACTCCTCACGTATTTGGTATCAGAAGTATTCTGAGTAAAAACAAATCGTAGTAGTAGGATTTAATATATCCATTATGTATTCCTGCTCACCAAGTCATCCCAAACTTAGTGGCTGAAAACAAAACCGCTTATAACTTCTCATGATGTTGTGGCTTGGCTGGGTGGTTTTTCTGCTGGTCTTGCCCAGACTCCATCAACATGCTGCATTCAGGGACTTCCCTGGTGGTCCAGTGGCTAAGACTCTGTGATCCCAATGCAGGGAGTGTGGGATCGACACCTGGTCAGGGAGGTAAGATCCTGCATGTATTGCAGTGTGGCCAACAAAAAAGAGAAACTGCCTCCAGCAGCTGGATTGGCTGGAGCTGGAAGGTCCCACTTGGTGGAGACAGCCAGGAAGCTGGGACCTCTCTTTTGGCATGTCAGCTGGATTTTGAGAGTGTAATCCCCAGTGTGCACATGCGTGTCAAGCCTCTGCTGTGTCACAGTTAGGTCCCATTAGCCAAGCAATTCATAAGGCTAAGTCCAGGGTCAGTGTGGGAAGACGCTACCCAAGGGCATAAATGCCATGAATACCAGTGGGCTTGAATCACTGGGAGCCATCCGTGTAACAGTCTGTAATTCTGTACACATTATTGCTATCTTGACAGCAGCCTGCCACCTAATTTTTCTTGTCACGTCTTTTTCAGATGAGGAATCTAAGGCCCAGTGAGGTCAAGTAACTTATAGTTGCCCAAGGGCTTCCCTGTTGGCTCAGATGGTAAAGAATCTGCCTGCCAATGCAGGAGACATGGGTTCAGTCCGTGAGTCAGAAAGATCCTCTGGAGAAGGGAATGGCAACCCACTCCAGTCTTCTTACCTGGAGAATCCTCATGGACAGAGGAGCCTGGCGGACTATGGTCCATGGGGTCACAGAATCAGATATAATGGAGCAACTAACATTTTCACTTTCCAGGTCCATAGCAATTAAATGGTGGGAAATTCTAATTTTTTATTCCAAAGTCTGTGACCTTCCACTGGATCACAGGCTCCTCTTGGGAGGACCTAGAATACGAGAAGGACCACAACTCATGAGAGAACTCCAATTCATGTTCATGTTTCAATGAGAAGCAAAGTGAGGTTTATTTTTGTTTGCCTGTTCATGGAGAAGATGCATGAGTCAGATAATATGGGCGGAGGAGATATTAAAATAGTTCAGTGTGACCTCGATGGCCAAGTCATCCCACGGTCTCAGTGGAACTGTCAAGGCTCCTCGGCTGTGGTCACTCAATATTTCATAGGCAATTCTCTGCTGTAGCTCCTTCCTGTATACTATTTGGTGTTCACCCTTTATTATGAGTTCTTCCTGGTCTGAGTCCCCACAACCTTTTACAGGATCTGAAGCACAGAAAACTCTGAACAAATGTTTGTTGAATGAATGAATGAGCAAGCAGAGGTTAGGGAGACCAAAAATGAACTCCACACGTTTCCAGGGACTCCAAGGAGAATCAATGATTCACCAGGGAGTGAGACATTAAATGTGATGAACAATGAATCATGTATTATCTGAAGAACAAGCAAGAGTTCATAGGAGCAGGTGTTTTGATCAAACAAATAGGTCAAAATTTGAGAACTTAAAGACTAATCTTAAAATTGATTTACACTTCTTCTTCTTCTTTTTTTTTTTTTTGATTTATGCTTCTAAGTAGCTTTGTCAGATTTCTCACTTAGAACATTTTTCTTTCATTTCAGCCGAATCTGCTTGCTTGTTCCATTTTGATTTGTTAATTTTTTTCTCCTATAGCTTTTTACCAACAATTTTGAAAGTCCCCAGAGAGGAGCCTGACTCAATAGCACAGCTTCTCTCCTCTTGCTTGTTCTGTTCCTTTCAGCCTTGATTTCAGGAATTTAAATTTTCTTCTCCAATTGAGAGTAAATTGTCCCAAAGAAAATTTGTTTTAAAACACAAGAGTTGGGAGGTTTTGTCTCCAGAGAGATTGAACCATAAAGGGTTTACCCCCAGTGAAGTAAAGGGGTCAGGCAACGATTCAATTAAAAAAAAAAAGACTTTTAAAAAGTGACTGATGTTCAGTCACTAAGTCATGTCTGACTCTGTGACCTCATGGATTGCAGCACGCCAGGCTTCCCTGTCCTTCACTGTCTCCCAGAGTTTGCTCAAATTCATGTCCATAGCTTTGGTGATGCCATCCAACCATTTCATCCTCTGCCCTCTACAACCCTCTTCTCCTTTTGCCTTCAATCTTTCCTAGCATGAGGGTTTTTGACAGAGTTGGCTCTTTCCATCAGGTGGCCAAAGTATTGGAGCTTCAGCAACAGTCCTTCCAATGAATATTCAGAGTTGATTTCCTTTAGGATTAAGTGGTTTAGTCTTGCAGTCTGAGGGACTCCCAAAAGTCTTCTCCAACACCACAGTTCAAAAGCATCAATTCTTCAGTGCTCAACCTTCTTTATGGTCCAACTCTCACATCCATACGTGACTACTGGAAAAACCACAGTTTTGACTATACAGACCTTTGTTGGCAAAGTGATGTCTCTGCTTTTTAATATGCTGTCTAGATTTGTCATAGCTTTCCTTCCAAGCAACAAGTGTTTTTTAATTTCATGGTTGCAGTCATGGTCTGCAGTGATTTTGGAGAAAATAAAATCTGTCACTGCTTCTACTTTTTCCCCATCTATTTGCCATAAAGTGATGGGACTGGATGCCATGATCTTCGTCTTTTGAATGTTGAGTTTTAAGCCAACTTTTCCACTCTTTTACCCTCATCAGGATGCTCTTCATTTCCTCTTCACTTTCTGCTATTATAGTGGTATCATCTGCATATCTGAAGTTGTTACTTTTAGAAAGTAAATGTATTAAAAAAAAAAGTAAGTGTAAGTCCACTCACTGAATTTGGCCCCCCAGCCATTTTCGAATGCTATGTTTGAGCAGTGTGGGTGGAGTTTGCTACAAAAAGAAAAAGGAACCTCCAGCAGAAAGGAGGGAAGGGCAGATTCACATGGACCATTTCTGAAAAGAACACTAAGATAAGAAGGGGTAATTTAACATCCAAGTGAAGGACAGAGGGAAAAGAAGTGTGTTTTGACCATTTCTTGTTTAGCTCGGTGGAGTGTGCTCACACAGACAGCTTGGCTTCCTTGGGTTCCCCAGACGTCCTGAGTAAAACTGGGGAGGGCTCCTGATCACCCGGGCCAGCTGTGGTGGCAGGAACCACTCCTGGTCCCAGATTTCCCTGACCTCCTTCTAGAATGTTCTGCGGCTTGAGTGGGTGTCTCCCTGGGACACTTGGGGCAGGGAGACAAGCCATGGTAAAGGCAGGGCTGGATGGTGTGAGATCTGGGAGGCCAGGCTAGAATTCCAGGACGCTGATTCAGATTTCAGCTTCTTTCTGGACTTGTCTTCACGCAAAGGAATGTCTCTGGCACAATTTCTGGCGACAGTCAGAGGCTTGTGGAACCAGAGCAGGCGCTCTTCACGTCAAGAGCTGATGCACAGCACGGTTTTTTCATTTTCCTTAAGAGCGTATGCGCTCAGTCTTGTCCGACTCCTGGCAACTCACCAGATTCGTCTGTCCCTGGAATTTTCCGGGCAAGAATACTGGAGCAGGTTGCCATTTCCTCCTCCAGGGGACCTTCCGACCCAGGGATCAAACCTGTGTCTCTTGTGTCTCCTGCATGGCAGGCAGATTCTTTACCACAGCAAACTTAGTTTAAAAGAGTGTCTATGTGCTCCATCTCAGTTGAGCAAGTGAGGCAGGTTATCATTGACCCGAGGTTAGACAAGACCCACCTAGGACTTCAAGGCGATCACACAGGAGGCAAAACCCAGACTAGAACCCAGGTCTTCAAGTCAATTATCCAAGAAGGTGCGCAGGGTACCCTAGGGTCCAATACCAGCCCTCCAAGGCCAGGTGGGCCCAGGATCCGCTAGATGGGCCAGTCCATCAGCCCGTCGCTGGCTCTGAGAACTCAATGTCTGGCCACATCCCTCACTCCTCTCCCAGCTGCCATGAGTGGCCCCTCCAATGTTGCCAAGGGGTGTGGGGGACTGTGGCAGAACTGGGTATAAATATTTATAACGTTATGCATTAATAAACCATGTACTGAGTGCAAAGTATGGATTCCTGCTTTGAAGATCAAGGTGACTTTTGATGGGTGCAGGGCCCCATCTCTATATATGGCCATGTTTTGGGGGATGAGCTTCTATGACTCTTGGCTCTCCCCAGCCTCTTGCTGAGGTGGTTCTCAACTAGGAGCAATTTTATCCCCAGGGGATATTGGGTGATGTCTGCAGGCATCCTGGGTTGTCAAAGCGGGGAGGAAGGTGCCCCAGCATCTAGCGGGCAGAGGCCAGGCTTGCGGCTGTGTATCCCCAGACACGCAGCACGGCCCCCACAAACATCAGTGGTCCCGAGGCTGAGAAACCCTGCTTCCAGGTAACAAGCCTGGGCTCAGGAAAGGACTCCCTTGACAAGGCAACTTGCTCAAGACCTCGGGCTAGTGGAGTCCAAGCCTAAGGTCAGGGATTCCAGTTCGGTGCCTCCAAAGCCCCCATTCATTCAAGGAAAAGCCATTTTGTTTCCTGACATTTCATTTATTTTCCTTTCATTCTCAATTTCTTCTCCTATAGAAGGGGTCACAGGACTTCCCTGGCGGTCCAGTGGTTAAGACTCTGCATTTCCAATGCAGGGTGTACGGTTTGACCCTGGTGAGGGAACTAATATCTCACATGCTGCTCATGGTATGGCCAAAATAATATAAATAAATACATGAGTAAATAAATTAAAAATTTTAAACTTGGATCATAATACCTACTGAATAGTGTTATTATGAAGATTAAGTCAGCTAAGCCATATGAAAATGCTTTATAAACTGGCTACGTACTGAACTAATGCCAGTTATTATGAATAATCAGATGGTGAGTAACTACACGGTACAAAACAGTCTGTATCTGATCTTGTAGGTTAGGGACCGTGCTGGGATGTCGCTTCAACTCAGCCAACAGAGAGAGCTTCCCTGGTGGCTCAGACGGTATAGAGTCTGCCTGCAATGCAGGAAACCCAGGCTTGATCCCTGGGTCAGGAAGATCTCCTGGAGGAGGAAATGGCAACCCGCTCCAGTACTCTTGCCTGGAGAATCTCATGGACAGAAGAGCCTGGCGAGCCCCAGTCCATGGGATCGCAGAGAGTCAGACACGACTGAGTGACTAACACTTCAACACTTCAGAGGCTGGAGGTGGAAAAAGAATCTTGTGGTTTTCATGTGTATGTTAAGGGAGGACATGATGGTTCTTAAAGCTTCTATGGCACAACGGTTAAAAGCATAGCTCTGGGATCAGGCTGCCTGTGTTTGAATCCATCTCAGCCAGGTACTAGTTGTGTGAACTTGACAAGGTGTGTGTCCCCTCTGCACCTCTGCAGTGGACAGAGGGCAGTGGTGTCTACCTCACTGCTGTTTCTTGTTTATAACACTGCTTGGCCCATAGGAAGGACAGCGTAACATCAGCTAGTGCTTTTGTTGCTGTCGCTGGTATCTGTCACCTGCTTCCCACAGTGCTTTTTGTTTTTAAATCCCTGTATGAGCTCTCTGTACTTTTTTTAGCCACACCAGGTCTCAGTTGCAGCATATGGGATTTAGTTCCCTGACCAAGGATCAAACCCAGGCCCCCTGCATTGGGGTGCAGAGTCTTAACCACCAGGACCACCAGGGAAATCCCTCCAATGCCCTCTGACAAACTCCCCACCTGGGAACATTTTTGTCACATTTTACTCTTTGTAATAAATGTTGCAAACTCCAGGCAGATGGAGGTCAGGACTATTTTGTAGTAAATGTTGCAAATTCCATGCAGATTGAGGTCAGTACTATTTTGTTGCACCTCCACTTCCTAACTATGGGCTGAATTGTGTCCCACAAAAAGTCATGTGTTGAAGCCCTAACCTTCCCTGTGACTGAGTTTGGAGCTAGGGCCTTTAGGAAGGTAATTAAGGGTGAAGTCATAAATACAGTCAGATGGGTGGAGCCCTGATCCACTGGGATTGGTGTCCTCATAAGAGTAAGAGACACTGTGGGAGACAGATCTCTGCCATGCATACACACAGAGGAAAGACCACGTGAGGATACAGGAGAAAGCAGCCACGTGCAGGTCAGAAAGAGCTCCCACCAGAAACCAAGCCCAACAGCTGGTTGATCTTGAACTTGAGAAATTAAAGTTCTGTTGTTTAAGCCACCTTGTCCATGGTATTTTATTATAGCAGACTAGTACACATGGAGTGCACAGAAACTTTGGTGGAAAAAACAAGTGAAAGAATAAATAAATTCCCTGCTCTTGAGAATCATACCACCTAGCAGAAGCCTGTCAACAAGTACTCGCAATGTAATACTTGTAATTTTTAAAATATCTACTGGTTCAACAAGTATTTATTGACCCTTTAGCATGTGCCAGGCACTGTGATGGTACTGGGGATAAAGCCGTGATCGGAATAGGGTCTCTTCTGTCACATCTGAAGGGGGAGACAGCAAACAGCTTGATATATCAGGGAGAGGAGTACAGCAGGTGAGAGGGAAGGAAATGGTGGTGGTTATCCTTTTTATAGGATGCCTGCGGAGTGCTTTCTGACACAGTGGTATTTGAGCAGAGACCTGAAGGAAACGTGGAAGGAACTGGACAGGTATCTGAGGGAAGAAGTGCCAGGCTGAGACAGGCAAAAGCAGAAGCTTGAGTAGGGAGCTGACACGTTCATGCAAAGGGGGCCCCTATGGCTGGAGCGAGACAGGAAAGGCCCTGAGCAGGGGTGGGGTCCCCATGGGGCCCCAGGACCCCCACTGGCTCAGGTGTCCCCTCCAAGCCCTGAGAGGAGTCTGGTCGTGTCTCACTTGTGGTCCATCTCGTAATTTACACAGTTGAGATGTTCCAGCTGCGGTGGATTGGGCCTCCTGCCTCCTTCTGTCCTGCTTCCCTTCCATGGCACTTCCTCCCAAGGTGGGTGGTGTCATCCATTTGACTCTTTGGTGACCCAGAAGAGGCAAAGTTAGGAAGCCATTAAGTGGTTAGTGGCATGGTTTCGTTTTGTTTTGAGGAAAAAGTCTTTCTTTTATTATGGTAAAATACAATAACATAAAATAAAGTAATATAAAACTATTATCTTAGTCGCCTTTCCTTGATGGCTAATGATATCCAGCATTTTTTTACATGCTTATTGGCCATTTGTATATCTTCTTTGGGCTTCCTTGGTGGCTCAGGCGGTAAAGAATCCACCTGCAATGCAGGAGACCTGAGTTTGATCCCTGGGTGGGGGTGATCCCCTGGAGAAGGGAATGGCTCCCCACTCCAGTATTCTTGCCTGGAGAATTCCATGGACAGAGGAGCCTTGCAGGCTATAGTCCATGGGGTTGCAAAGAGTCAGACACGACTAAGCAACTAACATTTTCACTTTCACCATCTTAGTAATTTTTAAGTGTGCAGTTCAGGGATATCAAATTCATTTGCATTATTGTGCACCCATTCTTGTGAGTCTTTCTTTTAATTGAAATATTGTTGACGTACAATATTATGTGTTTCAGGTGTACTGCGTAGTCATCTGATATTTGCATAAACTAGGAAATGTTCACCACAATAAGTCTATTAGCATACAAAGTTATTACAATATTATTGACCATATTTCTTATGCTGTGTACTACATCCCTGTGACTTATTTATTTTATAAATGGAGGTTTGTAAATCTTAATCCCTTTCACTTATTTCACCCAGACCTCACCACATCTGGCAATTGCCTGTTTATTCTCTGTGCGTCTGTTTCTGTTTTGTTTTCTTTCTTGCTTTGCTTTGATTTTTAGATTCCACATGTAAGTGAGATCATACAGTGTTTGTCTTTCTCGGCCATTCTTTTTTACGGCTAAGTAATATTCGATTATGTATATATGCCCCTTCTTCTTTCTCTGTTCATCTGCCGATGGTTGCTTCCATATCTTGCCTGTTATGAATAATACTGCAATGAACACCGGTGTTTGTCTATCTTTTCAAATTAGTGGTTTTGTTTTCTTCAGGAGCTGACAGAGTGTTTTGAGCATTAAAGGAGAGTGCATGTGTCCTGTTAAGACTACATCACTCCGAGGGGGTCAGAGTACATCAGGACACCGTGGCCCTGCAAACCTCTGCATTTGAGTGGAGTCACAGGGGTTTTTCTAGAGGGTGCAGGCAGCCTCACCCTTGGGTGGGGAGGAAGTTGCCATGGGCTCTGGCCAGATATGCAGTGAGGGGAGATTGATGTGAGCTAGAGAGATCAGCGGGGCTGGAGCCCAATGGACTCTCAATCATCTCTCTTGTTCTTGCTTTTGTTACTTTTAATAAACAGGCACCATATTGAAGTAGGGAGGCAGTGAGATTCACCAGTATCTTCTTACGCTCTTACTTGGCTCTAGCAATATAGCTGTCTGCTTAGTTCTTGGTCACAAGAGAGGGATCCTGAGGACATCTTGGTGACACCAATGCAGCATATTCATGCTATAGGGAACTTGCCCTCCACTGCACCCTACAGTTCCAGGACCAACAGGCCTGTCTGGGGTGAGGAGAGCTTGACGGATCTCTTTGACTATGAACCCTGGACACATTAGACGTGAGTTTATGTGGTTTTTTTGTGGGTTTGTGTACCTGTCCCTTTCTACATGTTCTGCCCTTCACTTCATTACCAAAGCACCTTAAGGGGCTCAGTTTCCAAAAGACAGGTGGTCTTATTCTTGGAGGGGTCTTCTCTCTGTCCCAGCACGTCCCATCATTGCCCCTTGCGTGCACCGTCTCATGTAAATAGATCCCGGGTGGCCTCACATCTGGCCCTTCTTTCATGTCTGATGTCTGAATTTCCAGGGGACATCCCAGCTAGGCCATCACTCTGGACGCCCCACTCTCTGTGCTAACATGTGTATACCCTATAAGGGCGTTATGTACATTCAGAGGTGTTTGTATATCTGGATGACGTGCCACGGCTCATGGAGCTAACCACAGGAACGTGCGTTTGAGTCTGTAGGCTAGAGTCTCTGCTCGTGCCCACGTCCACACGATTGTGTTCTGGGACAGAATGACACGACTTCTCTGCCTTAGTGTAAACATGAAGAAGGAGATCCTTTCTGTTGTTCCAGGTACTCTTATTTTACATTAATTGGGGGGTGGGGAAAGAGAATTTTCCATTGAGTTTTTGGCTGTTCATTTGGAAGCCTGTTGTCTGACGGTATTTCCTTTGTCTTCCTTCTGTTGTGTGTGTTTTCTACTCTGTTTCAACACAGACATAATATTCAGTATCTACCATTCTCATTGGTAGAGAGCTTTATAATTTATAAAGTTCTTTGGCATATAGCAGTTCATGTAAACATCACAGCAGCTTTGTTTAGAAGGCATTGTTTCTGTTTAATAGATGGAGTAATTGCAGGCCAGAGAGTGTATACATTTACCCAAGGGTGCTCAGAGAGGAAATGGCAGTACTGGGACTTGAACCCTACATTTGAGTGCCAAGTTCACTGCCCCAATATGAGACTGTTGGTGACGCCTTGTGTTTTTGTTTGGGAATGTTCAGGTGGGTGGTTAATGCTTTCTTGCCATAGAAACACTAATAAGGAAGTTGTCACTCTTGCTATCAAACAAACATAGTATTATTAGCTGTTTGAGAATGTCCATTTTCTAACAGGGCTGGGCAACTTTTCAAAGCCAAAATTTCTGTTTTGGATGAAGAAGCGTAATAATAAAGAATCAATAAGCAGTTTAAAGCTAGTTTTTATCCAGAAAAAATATACCTTGGGGTTTTCCCGGTAGTCCAGTGGTTAAGAATCTGCTTTCCAATGCAGGGACCCAAGTTCAATCCCTGATCAGGAAACTAAGGTTCCACATGACTCGGGGGCAGCTAAGCCCGTGTACCCAACAGGAAGACCCAGTACAGTCAAAATAAGGAAATTTATAAATACATAAAGGACTGATCCTGAAGCTGAAACTCCAACACTTTGGCCACCTGATGCAAAGAACTGACTCATTGGAAAAGACCCTGATGCTGGGAAAGATTGAAGGGAGGAGGAGAAGGGGACAACAGAAGAGGAGATGGTTGGATGGCATCACCGACTTGATGGACATGAGTTTGAGCAAGCTTCAGGAGTTGGTAATGGACAGGGAAGCCTGGCGTTCTGCAGTCCATGGGGTCACAAAGAGTCAGACATGACTGAGCGACTGAACTGAACTGAAAGTTTAAAAAAGAAAAAAAAGAAAAAATACATCTTCCTACTGGATTATCAGTTGAAGTTCTTTAAGGACAGATAATATAGATGAACCTGGGTTAGCATAAACCAAAAGGAGGAATAAGTAAAATCACAGGTGGTCTCAAGGAACCAAGGAGCAGAAGGCTGCCAGGCTAGGACCAGAAACCATTAGAACATTTTCACCCCAGTTCTTGTCTCTGCTTCCCTCTGAGCATGTGCTGTGGTCTCCTTTCTGTTCTCAATTTGGACATATTATTTGTGCCTCTCTGGCCCTCCAGGAGGATTATGGAAATATGGCCACCCAGTATTTCCACAACTTGAGATACCAGCAGAGGCCGACAGGCAGTTTTTTGGGCCCAATTCTCAATTCCCAGGAGAGAGAACCCGGGAATTCTTAGGGCCAGGTGTCCCCTCTGGTCTAATTAACAAGAGCAAGGGGAGGAGTTGGTCACGTAATAGTAACACCGTGAGCCAGGGGAAGTTCCCAAAGGATGAAGAATAGTGGGGTTTGCATTTTGTACACATCAACAAAAGTGTTTATCATAACTGAGTTGCAGGAAAATTGTTATTAAAATTTGGAATTAACCATTAGTGATAGTTCTATTATGACTGAATTTTCACAACTGTTCTTAAAGAGTTCAGAAACTCTTTTTTTCCCCTACAGCTTTATTGCGATAAAACTGACACATAGAACTGTATAAATTTAAAATGTACAGCATAATGATTTGGCATAGATACATCATGAAATAATTATTGTGATAAGTTTAGTGAACATCCATCATCTCATATAGATACAAAAGTAAAGAAATGGAAACAAATCATTTTCCTTGTGATGGAATTCTTAGGATTGACTCTCTTTAACTCTCATATATAACATACAGCAGTGTTAATTACACTTATTATCAATATTATCAATATTGTGCATTACATGCTAGTATTTATTCATCTTATAACTGGAAATTTATACCTTTTGACCACCTTTATCCAGTTCTCCCTCCTTCTACCCGCTGCCTCTGATAACCACAAATATAATGTCATGTGTTTCCTTATATGTTTAAAGTTGAGAACATCTTTGGGGAACACCTAATTCCCACCCTGTTTATGTAATAGTGATGTAACTGACACTTGGAGGGTTAAGTGACATGACCGAAGTCACACGGCAAGTCAGTCGAAAGGTGAAATTGGAACACATATCTGAATCCCAGAACCATGCTCTTTTTATTATACCAAGTTTCCCTACGTGATCTGGAAGTCTGATGACTGGTTTGGAAAGAAACGACATGTATCAGGCAGTGCTTGCTCTGAGAAGCAGAATCACTAGGAAGGATGTTGAATAAGGTGGTTAAGTCGACTGAGAAAGCTAAACAGTCTCAGTCCAGCTGTCCCTCCTGGATCTGGTGTCAAGCCCAAAGTCTCAGCGTGGGTGATGGAGAAGGTAAGATGAACGCAGGGGGGCAGCTGACCTCCCCCTGCCCTCACTGAAGTCCACATCAGGCCACCTTGTCTCCATTGCCACCATGACCTGCAGGAGGTTTGGAAGAGCTGGAGGAAGCGATCCCACGGATCTGGAGCTTCAGCCCATTTGCTTCCCACACCAGTAGCGGACCTATTGGATCTGCAAAAACCAGTGTGGGCTGTGACCGGACCTGCCCTGTCTGGACCTTCTGGAAACAGTCGCAGCGACCACTCCACCGCCATCTTCCACATCACGCGCAGCTGCCTCTTGTGCACGTGGGCAGCCCTCACCAGAAGCACAGAAGAAAGGGATTGTGGGAGCCCTCGCTCAGCCCCGCCAGGCTGCAAAGCCATCACATCGCAGCGCGAAGGCTCTGCGGGCGGCAGCGCTGCCGCCTCCCGGCTGCCACCCCTCCCCCGAGACCAGCTCTCTTTCCAGCTCTCTTGTTGCTGCTCCCACCAGAACACAGGCGGCCAGAAGTCTGCCAGCTAAGCTGATGTCCAGCGGGGGAAATGAGGTGATCAGAGCAGGGCTTCTCACAGAGCATCCTCATTGCCTGTAAGTGATGTCACAGAAGGTACCAACTTTTTGCTTGGGTTCACAGAACGTGAGCATCTCCCTCCCTTGGAGGGCGGGGAGAGAACCGCTCCTCATGCACCCAGACCCCTCCCCAGTCTCGGATAGAATCCATCTGGGGCAGCACAGGGAGGTAGCAGAACCTGTTCTGCCACTTCCTGTGAACTCCAGGGGGCGGGGTGGATGTGTCTGGTCCCAGTAATTGGCTAATTGTGTCAGTATTAGCTCCTCTGGTCCTCAGCTTTCAGCCTTAGCCACAATTCCAGCCTGATAAGAAAGGTCTAACCTAACATCTCATTTCACAGTTCTGCCTTGGAGCTTTCTGCAGACACTAAAGCTCCTACTATTAGGAACACCAATTAGGGAGCTTTTAGAAATATGTGATTTTCAGCTGGGAAGGAAATGCACATCTTCTGTCATTTGAAAAGTGATGCGGAATCAACAGAAAAACTGGATGTCCAAGATAGGTACCCTTCAGTTCGGTTCAGTCTCTCAGTCATGTCCGACTCTTTGTGACCCCATGGACTGCATCATGCCAAGGGAGTAAAGAAGGGAATGAAGGACTTCCTTGGTGGTCCAGTGGTTAAGACTCCATGCTCCCAATGCACCAATTCAAGAAGCATGGATTTGATCACTGGTCTTGAAACTAAGATCCCACATGCCACAGGGTGTGGCCAAGAAAAAAGAAAGAGAGAGAGGGAATTGAAGCAACTTTGAGGCTTTCATTGAAATGACTAGAGTCCTCTGGGCATCCTCGTTGCTAGGAGGAAGAACTAGGACCGTGAATAGCAGAGGGAACAACTAACGTGCTGTCATACTTAGGATTCCATGCGGATAGAGGGTCATTATCCCCTCCCCAGGGCCATAATGTCTTCATGGCACTTGGCTATAGGTTCCATTCCATAAGAGACCGTAAGTTGTTCCTCTAAACTACTCAGAAAGCTTTCTGCTTTTCTTTCTCCATAATCTCATCAGAAGAAAGGAGCAAATGTTTTTAATTCAGTTCATTTTCCTTCCCCAATCACATATAGAGGAATCTTTGGTTTCTCGGCAGACTTATACCTCTGCATGTAGTGTAAGTTGCCTTTATAAGATGGTAGGCCAGTAACTTTCTTTCTACTTAGTTCATCCTCAGGCTGATTCCTTTCATCCCCGCAGGCCAACGAGAAGACATCCTCAGAGACACACCCAGAAATCATGTTTTCCCTGGCCTCTGTGCTTACCTTGGGCAGTCAGGTTCACACATAAAATTAACCACAACGTGACTTAACCTCTCCGAGTTTCACCTGTAACTGGGACTAAGACTTTCTCCATCGTGGGGTACCTGTGAGGATCAAGGCGGTATCCATGCTCCCCTTGACCCTTTCTGTTCCCTTGTAGCGAGCACCCGTGGCAGGGGCTTTATCCCCCAGGCCGATTCATGCCCTTTTTGACTTCTGCATCCTAGGAAAATAAGCAGAGAGGGTCAAGGTCAGTTTCTCTGAGCAATCAGGCTTGTCCAAGTCTCTGTTCCTGCTTCTCTCTGCCTACAATGGGCTGAGTTGATTACCTTGAGGCTGCTCTGCAGATAACCTTCTTGGATTCAAAAAGGCAGAAATCAGAGTTCCCCTATGTCTCTCTGGCCTAAGCCACATTCTCCAGTGCATTTCCCCCAAGACAACCCACATCTGGGAGTATGGAGGGCTTGGCCAACTATGACCAAATCATGCTTTGTTTCCCATCTGACTATTCTTCCCTGCAGACAAGCCCCTTGGAGCTGTGGGCCACAGAACTGAGTAAGTCCTATGCTCCTGGGCCTGATAACAAACACTGGCCAAAGCTCACTTCTAACTTCTAATACTGCCTTTGTTTCAGTAATACAGAATCTTTCTAAAGCCTTAGAATAACTTTAATATTAAAGCTATTTATGAATGAAATAACTGCTGAGTTTTTAGAGGTTCAAAAGGAAGGGGACATATGCATATCTATGGCTGATTCATGTTGATGTTTTGCAGAAACCAACAAAATTCTGTAAAGCAATTATCCTTCAATTAAAAAAATAAATAAATGTAAAATTAACCAAAAAACCCTTCAACATCCAAAAAAAGTAATTTAAAATTTTTAGTAAAACGTAATATGTAGTTGAATAGAAAGTGTCCTAGAATATCCTTATTTCAGATCTGTAATCTGCTCCCACTCACATGAAAAAGTCACTCCAGAAAAACTGGTAAACTGGGTCAATGCTGTTCTTCAGTCGATCAGTCATATGTGACTCTTTGCAACCTCACGGACTGTAGCACGCCAGGGTCCTCTGTCCTCCACTATCTCCTGGAGTTTGCTCATATTCATGTCCCCTGAGCCAGTGATGCCATCCAACCATCTCATCCTCTATCGCCCCCTTCTAAACTGGTGCGAAATATCATTTTGGACACAGAGAATTTTGCCTTATGCCTGGGGACATGAAGCTTTCTGGGCTTGGGCAATTTCTTATAAGCAAGAGCACATGGCATAAGGCAGGTCTTGGGGCAGGGTGGTCTTCTGCTGTCATGTATCTCTGTTGTTGCGAGATTCTCACCCTACGCTTATGGGATTCTGAATCATTATGGGCAAAGCTTTATTCCAATCTTGAAAAATCAACAATTTTCTAAGGCATCCTAAACTCTGCTTGGGTGGAAGCAGACACTGCTTTAAGGCCACTGGAATTGAAGGAGGCGGTAAAAACAGGAGGCTTACAGAGGAGCTTCAGCTGTTGATGGTAGGGATGAACTAGCCACATCCTGCAGCAGTGAAAGGGATTCTACATGATGGGAGCCACAGAACAGGCCTGGAAGGGGCTGAAAGTCCACAGGAAGGCAGAAGGACAAGGCAACCCTTTATCTTCAAGGAGGTGGCAGCTGTGTGCCCTGAAGATGAGTTGGCAATGACATGGTTTGAGAACTGAGACCCCAAACCATCAGAAGTCTTGGAGATGAACAGAGGGGCCAAGAAAAGGAGCAGGTACCAGAAGAAAGAAGTGGGAGATCACCCTTCTCAGCTGCTCTGTCTTGCAGGCAAACACATTCTGGATGCCAGTCACTGGATGATGTCATGATTATTGTCCTTTTGACTTAAACACCATTTGAGTTACACGTTCCAGGACTGAACACTTGCTTGACTTAGGAAGAAGGAACATTAGCAGAGGCAGTCTCTGAGTGGCAGGGCCAGAGGTGTTATCTTCTTATTTTAATTTATTGGCCGAACTGTCTACAATGAATATGTGCTACTTTTAACATTTTATAAAACACTACTTTAAAAAAAATTGTAATTACTCAAACATGTATTTAGACATTCTATTTGAGACTAAAGGAAGGAGATGCAACCTGGGGAAGTCCAGGAGGCTGAAGAAGAGGGGACCCACAGTCTGGGTGGATGTTAGACTGGAAAGATTATGGTTGGAAGGTTCTAGGTTGTTTAAACCAGTGGCCCAGTGATATTATCAAGGAGCTGAATCCCTCTCTCCGTTCTGCCTTCATCAGTTTCTGCTTCATCCAAAGCTGACTCCCCACATTCTAGCACAAACTGCTCCGAAAATTCCAGGCTTCACATCTATGCACCGCACCATCTAGCACAGCACTGTCTGGTAGAATTATAATGCAAGCCCTATGTGTGATTTTAAATTTTCCAGGAGTCATGTTTTTAAAAAGCAAGAAGAAAAAGGTGAAGTTAATTCTAGCAACATACGCTATTTCACCCAATATATACAAAACATTATCTCAATGTGTAATCATTAAAAAATTAATAACCTATTTTGCATTCATTTTTTGTACTACGTCTTCAAAATGCAGCGTGTTTTTTAAAGTATTTATTTTACATTTTTATTTATTTATTTTTGACTGCACTGGATCATCATTGCTGTGCAAGGGCTTTCTATCATTGCGGCAAGTGGGGGCTGCTCTCTAGAAGGGCGCAGGCTTCTCATTGCAGTGGCTTCTCTTGTTGTGGAGCATGAACTCTAGGGTGTGGGCATTAGTAGTTGTGGCTCACGGGCTGTAAGCTCAGGCTTCAGGAGTTGTGGTGCATGGACTTAGTTGCCCCCTGGCATGTGGAATCTTCCCAGACCAGGGGTGGAACCCACGTCCCCTGAGATGGCAGGTGGCTTCCTAAACACCGGACCACCAGGGGTGTCCTAGCATGTGTTTTACACTTAAAGAACATCGTAAGTCAGAGCACCCACATTTCAAGTGCCTGATAGCCTCATGTGCCCAGTGGCTTCTGTACTGGGCAGGACAGATCTACAGAAGAGGAAGAGTCCTTCTGTCCCAGCGTTTCCAGCTAGAGTGGACATTCACTCTGATTAAACTGCATTAGGCTGTTGCCTAGGACTGTAGCCAGGGCAATGGATTGTGCTAATTGGATAAAGCTTGGTTTGACTGTGGGAGGCAGAATACTGCCCACCACCCCCTCCGCCCCACCCGCCAAAAGATGTCCACATCCTAATTCCTAGAATTTGTGAGCATGGCAAAGGGGAAGTAAAGTTACAGATGGAATTAAGTTTGTGATGAGTTGATCTTGAGTGGAGGAGACTGTCCTGGTGGTAATGTAGTCACAAGGATCCTCATAAGTGGAAGAGAAGTGGCAAAAGAGAGAACCAGCAAGATGGCAGTGTGAGCAGGTCTCAGCTCCAAGCCCCTGGCTTTGGAGACAGAGGAGGAGGGCCGCAAGTCAGTGAGTATAAGCTGCCTCGAGAAGCTTCAGGAGGCAAGAGAGGGATTCCCCCCTAGAGCCCCCAGAAGAAACACAGCCCTGCCAACACCTCGACACCTCGACTTTAGTCCAGTGAGACCTGTGTTAAACTTTGGATCTCCAGCGCTCTAAGATAATGTGCATGTATTGTTTTAAGCCACCATGCATGTTGTCATTTGCTATAGCAGTCAAAAGAAACTAAATCAATGACCCAACTTGGAAACCCAAAATCTTAAATGACAACCATTTCGAGAGATAAAGGAGTTTTTAGTTCCAAGCGCTTGGTTTTTAAGTGTCAAAAACAAAACCATGAAAAAATGAGAAAATTTGTGCCATGAACAATAGACTGAAAAGAGAACAGATAAAGAATTGGATGGCCCTGTCCCCTGGGAGGTCAGATGAGGATTTCCTAGGAGAGGGAAAGGGAGTCAGAGAGGCAATAAGGTCATAAGATGCTGTTCATCTTCTTAACAGGTCCTTGCACACTGTTACTTCCTTTATGCTCAAACAACAATAGAATTCCACATAAATATACGTGTGTATATATACATATGTGTATGTACACAAATACATACACACACATACGGGCTTCCCAGGAGGCACTAGTAGTAAAGAACTCACCTGCCAATGCAGGAGACATAAGAGACGTAGGTCTAATCCCTGGGTTGGAAAGATCCCCTGGAGGAGGGCATGGCAACTCACTCCACTATTCTTGCCTGGAGAATCCCATGGACAGAGGAGCCTTGTGGGCCACAGTCTATAGGATCCCACAGGGTCGGACATGGTGAAGCAACTGAGCATGCACACACACACACACACACACACACACACACACATATATATGCATCTAAGAATAGTTACTCCCCCCACCCCCCAGGGATCAAACCAACTCCCCCCAGTTGAAGAGGGGCGTCTTAACTATTGGACAGCCAGCGAAGTCCCAGTCGAAGGGTTTTTTTGTTTGTTTTTATTTATTTTTATTTTTGGCTGTGCTGGGTCTTTTTTGCTGAGCGAGGGGTTCTCTCTAGTTGCAGCAAGTGGGGACTACTCTCTAGTTGCGGTGCTCAGGCTTCTCACTGCAGCAGCTTCACTTGTCACGGAGCACAGGCTCCAGGGCACGCAGGCTTCAGCAGTTGTGGTTCCCGGGCTCTAGAGCCCAGGCTTCAGTAGTTGTGGCGCGTGGACTTCGTTGCCTCTTGGAATGTGGAATCTTCCTGGAGCAGGGATCCACCCGTGTCCCCTGCATTGCAAGATGGATTCTTAACCACTGGACCACCAGGGAAGCCCAAGGTTGGACTCTGAGCAGTTGAAGGAACACAGACCCAGATCCTGGAGATCCAGAAGCTCAGAGAAGGGTGCCTTCCTGCTCTCTGGCTAACTGCACTCTTGGGTCATCCTTGACTCCAAAATTTATCAACGAAAACCCCTCAAGTATTTAAATTACTTTCTTGCCTAAATCCAACAAAATGAATCTTTTCTTCTAGTGGAACATCTTGCAGGGTCAAGGGGGTCACTATTCTAAACATTCGCTCTCCTGTCTTACAGGAGTATTTGCATCTTGCCTGCTTCTTTACAGGAAAGGTCCTGGAAGACCAACCTGAGGTCGTCCACCGACACCCTGGTCTCTGACAGCCAGCTCCCCAACTCTCTTCCCAGGTTTAATGTGTGGTCAGTGAGAGCCAGAACTTTGTAGACTTCACAGTATTTCCTGGTTCATGGCCCTGCGAAAAATCTAGTTTTTATCCCCCCCTCTGTGTTTACAACAGACTTTTGTTGCTTAGTTTCCCACACAGCGGGGAAAAACCCAGGAAGCTGTCTGCTGCCTTTTCCTCAAACTCTGCAATGGCACAGCCAACTCCCTGGGCTATTGTGAATCCTCAGGGTTTTGACCTTAGGATGATTTATGGAGGTTGTAAAAGTAAGTTTATGAGAGGAAAAAAGTGCAGGCATGTAATGTGTATAGAGAGAGAGAAGCGGGGTGGGGAATATAGACACAGTAAAATCTACTAATCTTGGGGGAATATATATGTGTGTGCTGCGTGTATGCCTAGTCGGTCAGTCATGTCTGACAGTTTGCAACCCCGTGGACTGTAGCCCATTGTCCATGAGAGTCTCCAGGCAAGAATACTGGAGTGGGTTGCCATTTCCTACTCCAGGGCATCTTCCCCACCCAGGGATTGAACCTGCATCTCCTGTGGCTCCTGCATTACAGGCAGATTCTTTATCGCTGAGCCACAGGGGAAGCCCTGATAATTATTTATGTTTATCATATTTGTTCCTAAATAGGCACAAGTGCCTTAAAGATATGAACAGAAAATTCACAGACATACAACTTAATTAGCAGACATACAAGCAACTGTTCAATCTCACTAGCCTAATAAATACTTCTCTGTTAAAAAGAAAGGCCATTTCTATTTTTCAAATAATTAAACTTATTTTTTAAATGAATCCAATAAAATGCGAATACTCCCATTGAGACTATAAATTAGCACAAGTCTTAGGGAGTAAAATTCAAGAGCTTTAAAAAAGCTTGATTCCCCTTTAATAGTTCCCTGTAGTGACTCTAATACAAGGAAATCATCTTAAATATGGAAAAAGACTTTTGAAAGAAAAATGCTCAACCAGCACAATAAGTAATGTGAAAAGTAAGAAACAAGCAAATACCTAGCACTTAGGGAATGGTTACAAAAATTGTGACAGGTTCACTCAGCAGAATATTAGATCATCCAGCTAACTCCCTTTCTTTTTTTTTTTTTTCTTTCTTTCTCTCTCTCTCTTTTTTTTTTTTGGCTTGTGGGATTTTAATTCCCAGACTGGAGATGGAACCCAGGCCTCAGGCTGGCAATGAAAGCGGGACTTCTAAACACTGAATTGCCAGGGAACTCCCAGCTGCCTTTGTTAGGATAAAGACAGACAGGAGAGGAGAAGGTTCCAGTTAGCTCTGCCAGGATTGGCTGTTTTGTTTTACATACAGTGTTACAAAGCTGAAACCTCTGGAATCCAGGGATGTGCTTATCAACAAACAATGGACTTATTAAACTATTTTTTTTTAATTAATTAAGACATGAAAAGCCTTTTCTGGTAAATGACTCCAGTGTAGATTTATCAGTTTCTAGCACATTTCCTGGCCAAAGTAGGTGATAGCGTCTATTATCAGAGTAGTCAGGGATGTGTTATTGAACGCTGACTATATGTCAGGGGCTTTCTCAAGTGGTCCATACCATCTTATTTCATTCTCATTGTACACATTTTGCAAGGCTGCCCAAACTAGAGTGTTCCAACCTGTTTCCCTCCTAAGCATTTTGCCATCCAGCTAGGTACGATGGCCCTGAGGGATGAAGACTTCTGAGTTATAGCTTGGGGATCCTGGCAGCCTGATCCTGGGTTTTATTGCGCTCGTGAAAGAGGACTGCACAGGAAAAAGCAGGGAACTGGATTTGCCCATCGGCAGCCAGCTCACCCACCCAGACCAGGGGTCCCCAGCCACCAAGGTCCTCACTGGGGCTCCGGGAGGAATTGGTACTCTTGCCGGTGCTGGCCAGGTGCAGATACAGGCTGAGATGCCAGTTGTAGACAGCAAGGTCACGGCAACCTGGTGTGTGGAGTCCAATACGGAAGATAGAAAACCCCTGGGAAGTAAACAAGATGCAAATTCTTCCTTTTGAATTTGGCCTTTCCAGCCTCCCACCCTCACCAACCCCTTCTTCCCTTCCCCATCCCTCCACCTATAGGTTCATGCCTTTCAAACCAAACAGGGAAAAAGCAGAACACTGTCTTCTTAGTCCCGTTTCTTCAGAACAGCACTGGAAGGGCTCTGTGCCCTCCTCCCGAGGGTGTGATGCTGATAATTTCAACCAAGTCAGCCTCAAAATTGTCAAACCTCAGAACATCCTAGCTGAGCCAGCCCCAGGTAGAAACCTGAAATCAAAAGCATTTCTCTTATTCCTTCTCATTTCTCTCACTTTGGGGGGTGGGGAATTAATTTTATGTCTATTACAAGAAGAAACATTAACTTGTTGAAAAACTGAACACTGCTGGATTTAGAAGGAAAAGCGCGAATCCCTGATGTAGCCCTCTGCACTCCTGAGGCCTCTGCTTTTGTTTTTTCTGGTATTTACTCTGTAGTTTTGAAATACAAGCCTACTCAACTTTAGCTCGATTTTTCAGTTTTAGATATTGCCTGTTGCCTTCCTAGCGGAAAAGCAAGATCTAGGGTTACAGGAAGGAGGACCCCTTCTGGGGCCCGAGAGAGGGCTCTTGTCTGACACCAGGAAATGAATTGTTCAAGGATACACACGTGCTAACAAAACAAGAGATTTTATTGGGAGGGGGCAGCTGAGCGGAGAGCAGGAGGGCAAGGGAACCCAGGAGGACTTCTCTGCCATCTAGCCGGTATTATGGTGATGCTATTAGTCTCCAGGTTGTCTCTGGCCAATCATTCTGACTCAGGGTCCTTCCTGGTGGTGCCCGCATTGTTCAGCCAAGATGGATGCCAGAGAGAAGGATTCTGGGTAATTCTTACACATGGTAATTCTTACCATATGTTGGTAAGACATATGGACTGGTGTCTCCTTTTTGGCCTTTCGGTGGTGGCTTGTTAGCCCTGTGTTCCTTACCAGGATCTCCCTGTCATAAAGTACCTCACACAAACCGTTACTGTGGTGCCTGACGAGGGTGGGCAGTTTCAGTCAGCGTTTCCCCTAACACCAGGGCTCTCATGAGCACTGCCTCCCACACACTCCACCTCACCCCTCATCCCACTCACAAACCCTAAATCCACATTTAGGGTTTCCATTCTGCTGACCTTTCACTTTATTCGCAGCTGAAGCAAAGTCGTGTATTCGTCCTGAGTTCTCGTCCATTGATTTTGGCCCTCGTGGATTTATGCTTTTTTTTTTTCACTCCTTCACTCCACTTTAGTGGGTTTGGGAGACTCATCAATCCTCCTCTTGTCACCAAAAGTCAGCTTTCTCAGCCTCCAGTGTGTTCTCTCTCCTCCAAAGCCTTGACTTGGACCCATTCTTCAGAGTCTGTGAGCCGATAAAAGAAAAACTTGTCATTTCCCTTCCCAAGGGTACTTGCATAATTTTATGAGGAAACACTGGATGACAAAAAATATTCAGCTTCCAGGAGAGAGGCTTATGGAGCAGAATTTCAGGCAGGAGTTTGGGTCCCTGGACACTTGGGTGACACCTCTCAGAGTCTGTCTGTCCTGCCTAAGGGTGAGGCCAGTACGCAAGTCCTCAGGCCAGGAAGGGGTTAAGGGCCAACCGGCAGGAAGGACTAGGAAGGGAGGGGAAGGGAGAAGACAAAGGAATCCTGGTCTCTGAAGGAAGAGGGCTCGTGGGCTGGAGGGGCTGGTCCCTTCCCTGGGCTTGCTAAATATAACTGTTCAGTAATCTGCAGTCCCAGGGGGTCAGGCTCAGAGGAGGAGCTAGGCCGGGAAAGGAGTGGGTGTTGGGACCCCCAGGTCAGAGGTGAGCTGGGGAAGGCGTCACCAGCGCCTTCTTTTCCTGGACTCAGTTCCCTGAGCTCAGGGTCAGCCCTGTTTCGGGGTTTCACATGGAGTAGTCTGAGGGGCCGCCTGCACTTGCCCAGCGCGTGATAAAAATCCACTATCCCTGGGTCACTGCGATGCAGGGCCTGCATTCCTCTGGGTTCTTTATCTGGGGAACATTCCTGACTAAAACGGGACAGACCCCAGAGGAGTGCTGATGGACAGGGCCTCTGCCCAGAGCACACAGGGCCGGCCCCGGGCTCAGGGGCCCCGCCAGGACCGCTCCCTGGAGGGCGAACCCTTAGGAAGGGCCTCTCGCCTTGCAGAGGCGCTGGGGAGGGACCCGACTGGTAGCACCATTGCTGGAAGTCTCTGGTGTCTACGCGATAGCCGGAGGTCTACGTCTTGGGTCCAATGTTCGGTGAAGGAGCAGATCGTGGGCTCTGTCAACTGGAAACTTATGTTCTCTGTTAAAAATATCAACAGAGAAAATCTCTCGTGGACAGGGCAGTAAGAAAGAGAAAGCTGGATTCAGAGATTGGTTTCACTTCACAGCAAAGAAAAAGCCCTTCCCTCTCTTTGGAGAGGTTTCTGTACCCTCTCAGAAAAGGTCTTCATCAACTAGTATTTCCTTTTATGCAGGCATAGCGTTTCTATTTATGAAAGAAAGCAGACCTTTTTCCTCACCATGCATATTGTGGAGAGGATTGTTTACAACACAACACACGCACACACACACACACACACACACACACGACCAAGGCTCCAGGCACTTTGTAAACACAGCCTCTCTGGGGCTGACCAAGGCTGTGGTGCCTTCAGTCTTGTGAAGAGGTTAATTTGCTTCATCGGTTATGTAGGAGTCTCCCTTCATCAGGCACCGCTCAGGGTTTTAGTGGATCTGTCCCCCTCTTTTCCCATATGAATGGTCTTCCTGGAGAGGGGCCACTGAGAGGTGTTTGACTAGGGGGCAGCCAGCCTGCAGGTTTCTTCTCTGACCAGCACCTTCTTTCAGCCACTTAGAAACATCAGGAGGGCTGTGAGCGCCTCCCACCTTCATGGGAAGGTTGTGCTGGTTAATAAATGGGGTGAGCTGAGTCCCTCAGCTCCAAACTCCCAAGTGCTCATGAACCACCTGGACATCTTGCTTAAAATGTAGATGCTGGAACTTTCCTAATGGTCCAATGGCTAAAACTCCAATGCAGAGGTTGCAGGATCCATCCCTGGTCAGGGAACTAAGATCTTGCATGCACAGCATAGCCAAAAATGAATAAATAATACAAATAAAGTGTAGGTGTTGATTCCAGCGGCCGGGGGTGGGGCCTGAGAATCAGCATTTCTTACCAGCCTCCAGGGGGTACCAGAGCTCTGGTCCAGACAACACTTTGAGCAGTGAGGCCTGACCCCAGGGAACCTTGTTACAGAAACACAGAACCACAGGAACACACCTGAAGGCTTTGTCCTCTGCCGCGCCCTGTTTGTAAGGCTCCTCGTCCTCTCCATGGACCCGGGCTCTTCCCGCCACCCCAGTGCTCCAGGTCTACACCCCTGTCCTTGAACACCATATTCACCATGCCTCCTTCTTCCCACTGAACGCTTAGTGCATACATAATAATAGTAACAGCAACTGCTCCCCTCCTCACAGGCACTATGCTAGGTATTAATAGGTATTCTATGCCCATTGCATGCATCACTTCAGTCGTGTCCAATTCTTTGGGACCCTTTGCACTGTAGCCTGCCAGGCTCTTCTGTCCATGGGATTCTCCAGGCAAGAACACTGGAGTGGGTTGCCATTTTCTTCTCCACTCCATGCCTGTTTGTCATCACAAATGAGGGAGACAACCATCATAACCGTGATCCAGGTGAGGACCGCAAGGCTCCGGGAAGGCTAACCTTGTCAGAGTCACAGTCAGTGGGGGCTGCAGCTGGGGGGCTCCTCACTGCCCTGTGCTGCCACCCCATCCGTGACATGGGCGGCAGCTGCTAGCAGGGAAGGGAAGAGCAGGGTACCTTCGTGGACTCTGGGTGTAACTCTGGAACCTGTGTCTGAGTCGCTGTATGTAGGACTCTACCCATACCCATCAGGTTCCCTGCATCTGGGATGTGCGAACTGGAGCCATGGGGTCTGAAAATGAGTGCAGCAGGGTTATCTTCCATCCATGCTGCTGGGTGAAGACCCAAGGGGTGATAATCCTCAGATCATGAGGCTTTGGGAAAGACAAGCTGTTAAGGGAAAGTGGGCTTATCTCTGAAAGCGGCCCTGGATAACCTTTGCTTCCACATTCAGCCCTGGCATTCCTTTATATTTTTTGGTAGAAGAATAAAGAGTCAGGGAAGCAGCTATTGGCTCCAGAATCTTTCTCTGTTTACCACAGTGATCAAAAGGGGGGACACAGGTCCCTTACCTCCAAACATAGCAAAGGTCCAGTGAGCTCTTGTTATCTTCTGTGCATACCCACGTACACATGTGCACATGCATGCACACACACGCGATTTGCCAAGCAAATACAGGACTCAAACACGGAAGCATGGAAGAGGGGGAATGTGTCCACACTTGTGAAAACAATCTTGTAAAAAGAATTTCATCTGCCTACATCTCCTGTTTTTATTTTGGTCTCACCGTGTGATGTGCAGGATCTTAGTTCCCTGTCCGGGGATCTAACCCTAACCCCTTGCATTGGGAACTCAGAGTCTTAACCACTGGACTGCCAGGGAAGTCCGTCTATATCTCCTTCTTTTAAACTGACTCTTAAAAAATTTATTATTATTTTCTCATTTCTGGCTGTGCTGTATCTCCATTGCTGTGAGGGCTATTTTTTCCTCTGGTTGCAGTGAGTGGGGGCTACCTTCTAGCTGCGGTACACGGGTCCCTTATTGCAGTTGTTTCTCTTATTGCGGAGCGCAGGCTCTAGGGTGTTCGGGCTGCAGTAGTTATGGTTCCTGGGCTCTAGAGCGCAGGCCCAGTAGTTGGTTGCCCCATATCCCATGGGATCTTCCTGAATCAGGGATCGAACCCATCTCTCCTCCATCGGCTGGCAGACTTTTTACCACTGAACCATCAGGGAAGCCCTTTTTGCAAAAATGACTTTTACAAGTTTTTTTTTTTAATTGATTTTGGTTTTTTTCCAGTTTTATTAAGACATAACTGATGCACAGCACTATATAAATTTAAGGTGTACAACATAACAATTTGACTTACATCATGTAGTGATTATCTTAATAAATTTAGTGAACATACATCATCTCATATAGGTATGACATAAAAAAAAATCTTTTTCATTCTGATGAGTGCTCTTAGGATTTACTGTCTTAACAACTTTCCTACATAACATATGGCTGGGCTAATTATATTTATCGTATTGTGCATTACATACCTGGTACTTATTTATCTTGTAACTAGAGATTGGTCCCTTTTGACCCCCTTCATCCAGCCCCCTCCCTGACTCCCTCCTATGTCTACTTCTTTATCATTAATATGAGACTTGAGCTACTCTCACTTCATTAAACTTACTGTAAAAATTATCAGCCACACTCATCTTTTTTCCTTGCATTCTTGGTTCTCTGCAGCTCAGACTGAGCTCTCCTCCAGGCCCCCTGGGCAACCAGTCATCTCTTGGAAATAAACCATCTGATACCCTCAATCTTTGCCTCAAATGCTTGTTTCACCACCTCACTTTCGTCAAAATCTGACTTTATCTGCAGGAGGATACGTTCCTCCTCTTTTTGCACAGCATTCCACACACATACCTCCTTTCCCCACCCTCCCCATTCCAAACTGACATGAGTCTCCTGATGCCTGGTTCCCCTATTCCGCTTCCTGACTATTTTTTTGGCCATCATCAACTCTAAGGAAGTTCATGCCGCTGTTTCCTCAGCTTCCCCAGTCCTTCTTCCTGCCTGCCACCCTCTAGGGTATTCTTCAGATGTCTCTTGCTTCTCACCATTCTAGAAACACCCATAGATCTTTTCTTAAAGTTCCTCAGCCTCCTCAGGTCGAGAGAGCTTTATCTGCACTGCTTTTTGTCATCAAGACACAGGCAGATAATCAAACAGGATCTCTCCTGGCCCACACTCTGAAGCCTGGAAATTCTCCATTGGGCTTTGCAGGCTCTCACATTCCCCCCATCCCTACTGAACCCTTCTCATTGTTTTCTTTCTTTCTTTCTTTCTTTTTGAAATCATTTATTTATTTGGTTGTACCAGGTATTAGTTGTGGCAAGCGGGACCCTTAGTTGCGGCAGGTGGGATCTAGTTCCTGGGCCAGGGAGGAACCCAGACCCCCTGCACTGGAGCGCAGAGTCTCAGCCACTGGACCTCCAGGGAAGTCTCCCCTTTTCGTTGTTGCTTGAATGTCCTCCTGGCTTTCCTTGCATCTTCACCCAGGCTGGAAAATTCCCACTTCTGAATCACGCAGTCCCCCGTGTAAGCCGTTGACAGCCTCCACCGTTTCTACAAGGTTCTCCCCGTGCCTCTTTGTTTTTTGATTCTTTCGCGTTTGTCTTTTTCAGGCTTCCTGAGGTCCCTGCAGTGGGGAACCTGCGCCTTTTACCTTCTCTCCTCTGCTGTGAGGCCACCACCACGGAGCCTGGTTCCTGGTTTTGCTCCTGGTTCTTACCATTTAGTTTCAAGGAGGATGTCGATGACGCAACGCTCCAGTCACTCCTCAAACCCCGCACTGGAGGAGGAAATGGCAACCCACTCCAGTCTTCTTGCCTGGAGAACCCCGTGGACAGAGGAGCCTGGAGGGCTACAGTCCCTGGGGTCACAAAGAGTCAGACACGACTGGGCGACTAAACAACAATATACTCCCCACAGGGCCTGTCTCAACCTTTGTTTCACCCCGTGGGTCCCCAGTCCATCCCTGTTCCCTGCTCTTCAGATGTTATTCTGGACTGAAAACCCTGTGATTATCCGAGGTAAGGAGTTTCCTCTTTTCCCCCATTCCCTACTGGCCTCTCCTGGTCAGAACATTTATTATTTTCAGCTTGGCACGCTGTAAGAACCTCCTAGCTGCATGATCCCATCGTCTCCTCCATTGCAACCTACTGTTCAAAGACCACATTCCTGTCTTGCTTAAAAATCTTCATATATGCCCACTGAGGCTCAATGCTTTGACCTACTGGGCATGCCTATTTTTCACACATACCCCACTTTGCTGCTTAATCTTTGCTCATGTTATTTTCTCTCTCTTTTTTTAATGTGGATCATTTTTAAAGTCTTTTATTGCATTTGTTACAACATCGCTTCAGTTTTATGTTTTAGTTTTTTGGCTGTGAAGCATGTGGCATCTTAGCTCCCCGACCAGGGATCGAACCTGCACCCCCTGCATTGGAAGGTGAAGCCTTAACTACTGGACTTCCAGGGAAGTCCCTTTTCTCCATCTCGAGGGCCTTCTCTCCTTCATGGCCACATGAGCAAAATTCATCTTACCTTAGAGGCAAGTTCAAAAGCCATCTCAGACAAGAAGTTGTCCCTCAACCTTCCCTGAAGAAGTGATTTCTCCCACCCTTACTTTCCTACAGCTTTTGAGTTCTCTTACAACGTTTATAATTTTCCACCCTGTATTATGGTTGACACACAGAAGGGTAAGTTCTTTAAGGGTGTGCATCCTTGCCTGTTCGTCTCTGCGTACCCCCTCCCAGCAGCACAGCATATGATACAGGATGCTGGACTCCTCAGGATGCTTTTATTGCAGATGACAGGAACCTCGCTAACAGGCACGTTCAAGGGAATGTATTAGATAAACAAACACAGCAGGTCACCCAGCAGTGGGAGGCACAGGGGAGCAGCTGGGCGTGGGGACAGCTGGAACCAGGGACTAGAATTCGGCAGGACACAGGCTCCATGTCTTCGCCTCTCCCTACATGCTGGATTCATTCTCCTGCTACAGTCAACATCCCCCCGCGTGGCACTGACAGCCCTCAAGACTAACATACCAGGCTTCAAACCTCCAAAGAGAGCGGGATTTTAAGTTGCAGTTCGAAAAATGGTCTTAGAGAACTGCTCTGATTGGTCCAGCCTGGACCAGAGGTCTTGCCTCGATCAATCAGCTTGACCAGTTGATTGGATGACTCAGTCTTTCAGGAGCTCAGTCCTGGGTTCTGGAGCTGTTTTTTAGAAAAGAGGAATTTTCATGAGCCAGGCATACACCGCAAGAATTATAGCATTCTTTTTCTCCTTTAAAAAAAAAAGTACTATAGTTGATTTACAATGCTGTGTTAGATTCCGATATACAGCAAAGTGACTCATATATATATATATGTATATATATAACTTTCTTTTTAATTATAGGTTATTACAAAATATTGAATATAGTTCCTTGTATTATACAGTAGGACCTTGTTTATTTTATATATTTAAGTGTGTATCTGCTAACTCCAAACTCCTAATTTATCCCTCCCCCAGCTCTCTTGGGTAACAATAAGTTTGTTTTCTATGTCTGTGAGTATTTCTGTTTTGTAAATAAGTCCATTTGTAGCATATTTTAGATTCAATATATGAGTGATATCATATGATATTTGTCTTTCTATGTCAGACTTACTTCACTTAGTATGATAATCTCTAGGTCCAACCATGTTGCTGCAAATGGCCTTATTTCATTTTTTATGGTTGAGTAGTACGGCACTCTTGTATTCAATAAATTTATGACAAACATGTTATTAGTATTTTTGTTGATGAGAATTATGTAGTAGTGCCCTAAGAAGTCAATCACTGCTTAGGGCTGGTCTTTGTCATATTAACCACATACCCATTTCTTGAAAGAGAAAGTCTTTCAGTCATGTCCAACTCTTTGCGATCCCATGAACTATACAGTCCATGGAATTCTCCAGGCCAGAATACTGGAGTCGGTAGCCTTTCCCTTCTCTAGGGGATCTTCCTAACCCAGGGATTGAACCCAGGTCTCCCACATTGCAGGCAGATTCTTTACCAGCTGAGCTACCAGGGAAGCCCATTTCTAGTCACTGAAGTAGGACTTTTAATAATTTCACTTGTCAATCTCTTTCCTAATAGAACATACACCTGAAAGGAAGAAAACAGATTCTTTCCTTCTTTCTTCTTTCAGCCACACCCTGAGGCTTGTGGGATCTTGGTTTCCTGACCAAGGATTGAATTGGTACCCTTGGCAGTAAAAGTGTGGAGTCCTAACCAATGGACCATCAGTGAATTCCTTCTTAAAGGACCTTTAAAATCAAACTTTCCTCTAATCTAGATAAACCTTACCTCTAACTAAAATGGGTTGATGAAATTTCCATGTGTATGTATCTGGACCCCAGTGAAAAAATGGCATCAAGCTTATTATAGCTTTTGGTTGTTATACACAAATTCCTTGTATTTTTTTTACCAATTTTCTCTCTTCCACTTTCATCAACATCCTATACCTTGAATCCCAGCACTTGTGGATTTGCTGTGTAGAATGCATCTTTGTTTCTTTTGCTCAGATGGATCATTATTCATTATGAAAAATTATGAACATATTCTTCAAGACTGGTTTTTCTGGGATGGCCCCTCATGGCCAGGGCTGTGAGACTCAGATTGGAAAGTAGGTCAAGGGTGAACTGGTTTTCTCACTTTGAGCTTTTTCACACTTTGAGATGTTTACTAACCATTTTGACCCCTTTTATCAATGTCACATCCACTGAAATTCAATAAGAACTGAATTACCCAGAACCTCTGGTCCTTGAGTCCTTGAAAGCTGGGGAGATGGCAAGAAAAATCTTTTGTTTCAACCAGTACTTACGATTAAGAGAGGAGAGAAGCAAAGAGATGTTAAAGATAGCAGAAAGTGGGTTCTTAACACTACACACGATTGCCAAACATCTATATGAAAAGGAGATTAATTTATCCAGGTGATATGTCAAATGTCTAGACCATGCCATGAACTGAATATTTTTTTCATAGATTTGGAGTTGCCAGGCTTAGCAAAAAATATATAAGATGCCCATTTAAATTTGAAATAAACAATGATATTTTTAAACTATAAATATTTCCCATGCGATACTTAGGACAAACTTCAACTAAAAAATTTAGTGTATCTGAAATTCACATTTAACCAGGTGTCCTGTATTTTAACTGGTAGTTCTACTTAGATTAGATACCTTGGCCTTATAGAGACACAGTATGAATTTTACTTGTAAGTCAATAATTTTTTTTTTAAGATATACATGTGTAGGATTTCCTGGGTGGTCTAGCAGTTAGGAATCTGCCTGCCAAGGCAGGGGACACCAGTTGTATCTCTGGTCTGGGAAGATCCCACATGCCCCGGGACAACTAAGCGCATGAGCCGAAACTATTGAGCCTCTGTGCTAGAGCCTGGAAGCGGCAACCACTGAGCCTGTGTGCCCCAACTGCTGAAGCTCGCGTGCTTCTAGAGCCTGTGCTCCAGAACAGGAGGAGACTGCAATGAGAAGCCCATTCACCGCAACTAGAGAGTAGCCCCCGCTTACCACAACTAGAGAAAGCCCACTCACAGCAACGAAGACCCAGTGCAACCAAAATAAATAAATAAATAAAAATTCTAAAATGATATATGTGCATAGAAATGAAGCCTTTCCCATGGTTTCTCTTTCCACTATTTTGATACAACATATATTTTTCCCAATTTTTTCAAATTATTAATCTTATTAATAGAAAGCGAAAGTGAAAGTTGCTCAGTCATGTCCGACCCTCTGCGACCCCATGGACTATACAGTCTATGGAATTCTCCAGGCCAGAATACTGGAGTGGGTAGCCTTTCCCTTCTCCAGGGGATCTTCCCAAGCCAGGGATTGAACCCAGGTCTCCCTCATTGCAGGCGGATTCTTTACCAGCTGAGCCACAAGGGAAGCCCTCTTTCCACTATTTTGAAATGAAAAATTTGACTGCTCTTCTAAACTCCAAATTTTATTCCATATGGCTCACTTCCTTATCACAGAACCCAAAAGCAGTTTAATCAATGGATAAATTGTGTTAATACTCTATTCTGTTAGCATGCTCATTGTTAATTTGATTGCCTCTAACTTTGCATTGCAGTGCTTAGGCCAGTGTCACAACCTTTAGTCCTCTCACAAAATCTCCTAAATAGTGGTGATGCAGTCATCTATTCAAGGACCAGTTGTCAAACACATAGTCCCTGTGATGCTCCTTTCTAGGCTCTATGAGATGCATGCGTGCATGCCAGGTCATTTCAGTCCTGGCCAACTTTTTGCAGCCCTACAGACTGTAGCCAACCAGGTTCCTCTGTCCATGGAATTCCCCAGGCAGAATACTGGAAAAAAAAGAAAAAAGAATACTGGAGCGAGCTTCCCTGATAATTCAGTTGGTAAAGAATCCACCTGCAATGCAGGAGATCCCAGTTCGATTCCTGGATCAAGAAGATCTGCTGGCGAATGCATAGGCTACCCACTCCAGTATTCTTGGGCTTCCTGGTGGCTCAGCTGGTAAAGAATCTGCCTGCAATGCGGGAGACCTGGGTTCAATCCCTGGGTTGGAAAGATCCCCTGGAGAGGGGAAAGGCTACCCACTCCAGTATTCTGGCCTGGAGAATTCCATGGACTGTATAGATCATGGGGTTGCAAAGAATAGGACACAAATGAGCAACTTTCACTCACTCATACTGGAGCAGGTTGCCATTTCCTTCTCCAGGGTATCTTTCTTACCCAGGGATCAAACCCACGTGTCTTACGTCTCCTGCATTGGCAGGCGGATTCATTACTACTAGTGCCACCTGGGAAGCCCCATGAGATGTGAAAATGATGTCACAAAGACCTGTGGAATTCATCAATGACTCTCTGAAAAATCTACTGTGGCAGGCACTACACAAGGTGCTGGGAGTGCTGTAGATGGACTTGCAATTGATCAAGGAAGAACACATCCAATAAGGTGGTAAAAAGACACCAAGATCCCCAGCCCCAAGGGACTGTGTTCTGCTAAATAGTAGGGGTTTTGTTTTGCTGAGTGGAGGATACAAGCTGAGGGCAAAGGCTGACTTTCTTAGGATGACAAAACAAATTCTTTTTTTTTTTTTCTTTTTAGTTTTAACTTTTTATTTTATATTGGAGTATAGCAGATTAACAATGTTGTGATAGTTTTAGGTGAACAGCAAAAAGATTCAGCCTTTGAATATGCACTTGTCCATTCTCCCCCAAACTCCCTTCCCATCCAGGCTGCCACATAACCCTGAGCAGAGTTCCCCGTGCTATTAAGCAGAGCACATTGTTGGTTTTCCATTTTAAATAGAGCAGTATATACACGTCGATCTCAAACTCCTTAACTATCCCTCTCCCCTCCCCTTCCCACCCCCCTCCCCCGCCCCCCGCCCCCGGTAACCATAAGTTGCTTTCTAAGCAAAGGCAAGTTGAGTGGGAGGAAAGAAAGAAGAGAGAAAGAGGCAACTGGCAGAGCTGGGCTCTTTGATGGGAAGAGACAAAGATGTCCACTGCGGTAATGGATCCAGTTTCTGCCCCGTGATATGTGTGAGACGTGATCCCTTTTTCACAGGCTCCAAAGAATCCCCAATAAAACATCAGTTTTCTCATTAGTACGTTGTGGTATTGGATGTGTTTTGGAGGATATGACAGAGCGTTGAACATGGCCTCAGAGCGAGTGTAAAGTAACAGTCAGGGCCCCCACGGGAGGCCCACCCATCTGGGCTGCATCTTGGGAATGTTCATCTCACATGTTTGGTATAAGTTAGAGAATCCAGCTGCAGTTCAGATTAAGTTGTTGCTAAGAAGACAACCTCACCATCCATGCCAAACATTTGGACTTTTATGTAAGACAGTGAAGATACTTCTGGCATGAGCCAATGGTTCTTGGCATCAGTTAAGTTTCTTTTGTTTTTAAGCAAATCAAGACCGATTAAGCAAGAAGAAGAAAAAAAGAGAGAATGTGGGGGAAGGGATCAGTGGGAGAAGGTATTGGAAGCACAGGGGAGAGAGTTCACAGACTCAAAGGAAGAGCTGACCAGCTAGGCCTTGGGAAGGACAGGGAGACAGAAACCAGGGCTTCTCCAGGGACCTTGGGGGCCAAAGCACATAGATGTTTTTTTTTTTTTCTTAGCTGCTCCTCTCATGTGTTTTAGCCTTACTTATCATCCTGGTCATGTTTTCAAGTTCCCACGAGAGAATCTTACTAAGACAGCTCAATCCAGGGTTCTCTACCCATTGTGGACAGCCAGATAGTACAGACGTGACTCATGACAGAATCACCTCTTCTTTCCAGGCCTCCAGTATACTCAAAGCTAGCTGGAAATGCTGTTTTCTTGGATACTTACACAGCTATATCCCTTCTTTTGGTTTAACTGAGAATTTTAAATTATTCCATCTTTCTCACAATCAGTATCTTTACCCTCTTTTCAGGCATTATAAAGACCTTAAATACTTAAATTCCACTCCCACTTACCTACTTGTAAACTGATTTTTTTCATATATTTTAATTCAACTTTTAAAGCATAACCTAAAATTATTTATTACAATTTTATATTGCCAATGTTCATTTGCACTTGCCACTTTCTTTGCTTTTCATTCTTTCTGTGTCTCATACATTCCCTATAAGATCACTTTTTTTCCCCTATGGCAAGTATCTTTTAGCATTTCCTTTAGGAGATTTTGGGTTTCCCTGTGGCTCAGCTGGTAAAGAATCCGCCTGCAATGCAGGAGACCTGGGTTCGATGCCTGGGTTGGGAAGATCCCCATGGAAAAGAGAAAGGCTACCCACTCCAGTATTCTGGTCTGGAGAATTCCATGGACTGTACAGCCCATGGGGGTGCAAAGAGTCAGTCATGACTGAGCGACTTTCACTTCACTTCACTTAGGAGATTTTGTTAGTGAGGAGTGAACAATCTTTATTTCCCTAGAATATTTATTTATTTATTTTGCCTTTATTCTTTTAAAAATTTATTTATTTATTTACTTTTGGCTGTGCTGGGTCTTTGTTACTCCATGGGCTTCCCAAGTAGCTCAGATAGTAAAGCATCTGCCTGCAAAGCAGGAGACCTGGGTTCGATCCCTGGGTTGGGAAGATCCCCTGGAGAAGGAAATAGCTTCAGGAACTCACTCCAGTATTCTTGCCTGGAAAGTGCCATGGACAGAGGAGCCTGGTGGGCTACAGTCAGTCCATGGGTTCACAAAGAGTTGGACACAACTGACGGACTAACACACACACAGAGGGCTTTCTCTAGTTGCGGTGAGTGGGGGCTATTCTCTAGCTGTCATTCAGCGATGTCTCATTGCGGCGGCTTCTCTATGCTGAGCACAGGCTCTAGAGCGTGTGGGCTTCAGTAGTTGCTGTGTATGGGCTTAGCTGGCCACGGCATATGGGATCTTAGTTCCCAAACCATGGATCTAACCTTTGTCCCCTGAATTCGCAGGCAAATTCTTAACCACTGGACCATCAGGGAAGTCCCAATGTTGTCCATATTCTTAAAAGATGTGTTTTCACTAGATATACGATGGTAGGCTGGCAAATTATTTTTTTTAACATGCTGAAAATAGAGCGTTATTTTTCTGGTGTCCATTGTTTGCTGTTGAAAGCTTGCTGTCAATCTAGCTGCTGGCAATCTTTTCTCTTTTTTTTTCTGAGTATTTTTAAGAATTTCTTTATTTTTAGTTATCTACAATTTCACTATGATGTATCTGAATATATCTAAGTATGTTATCTTGCTTGGGATTCAGCAGATTCCTAAATCTCTGGATAAGTATCTGGAGCAGTGGTAAAAATGTTTGAGCATTATGTCTTCAAATATTGCCTTTGCCCAATTCTTTTCTCCCTCCTTCTGGAATTCCTCTGTAACATTATCTCACATGTCTCTTAACTTCTATTTCGTATTTTCCATCTTTTTGATTTTGTGTTGTATTCAGAACAGCTCATTGCGCTTTCAATAATTGTTTCTTCAACTGTGCTCTTAATCTACCCCCTGAATTTTTAATTTCAGTTAAAACTTAAACTTTTTTATTTTTAAAGCCCAACGACACTTTTTATAGTTTACTAATCTCTGCAGGTATTTCTAAAATATATACTTTAAACACTAAGTAAGGATGTTTTATAATTTATAATCTCTAACTTAATCATCTAGAATCTACATGGCTCTTTTTATGGTTCTCTGTTGTTTCTGTTGGTTTCTGTGTGTGCTTGGATATCTTGGATATTTTAAATTATATGCTGCTCACTGCCTTAGAAAACTGTTTATGGAGATGCTCTGGGGCCTAAGATGAAGGGTCTCTTCCTCAGGAGAATTTGAATTTGTCTTTCCTTCTTTCTGGCACATAGGTACCCTTCTGTCTGGTACCATTTTAACTTTATTTAGGGTTTAAGATTTCTCAGACCACCCAAGTCTTTTGAATCCATGGGAGTAACTACCTCTAATTACAACTTCTCATGCATTTTGTTTTGCTCCCTTGCTCCTTCTGGCCCAGTTTAATCTCCTCAGACCCCATGGAGGTGGAAGCAGGGAGGTGGCATCCCCTTTGAAAAGTCCCACTTCCTGTGGAGGCTTCCATTTAAACCTTTGTCCTGGGCTTTAGTTTCTGTCCCTCTCACACTGAGAGCCTGTGAGAACCACTGCTCAGTTCCTCGGAACCATTTGGCTTTTGTGAGGACACAAGAGAGCCCTGTTTACCTCTGGATTTCTGCTTTCTCTTAGCTTTTGGCCTGATTTTTTCGTTTTTGTTTGATCAGTAATTTGATGTTTTCATGAAGATTATGAAACTTTTTTTTTTTTCCTCATAGTTTTTAGATAGTTTTCCTCATAGCTCTTAGCCAAAGGGTATCTCTGAATAACCTAACTCACCACAAAGAACAAGGCCAGGCCACATAGACGGAACGCTTGCTCCTCAGGCCTCCAGCCGGGGTCACGTTTCTCAGGGAGAGTCAACACCGCACCCTCTGCCATGAGACAAGAGGGTCTGCTTCATGTCAGTCAAATGTTGAACGGTGTTTGAGGACTAGAGCTTTATAGACGTCTTGAGGCAAATAATTCTAAAAGGACGTGGAAGTGAGAAGAATTTCCATTCTGGAGTCTCTTAATACTTCTTCTATCCAGTACTAAAAGGGCTCAGTCCGCATCTGAGCTCCACACTTGGAAAGAGGAAACATCTGATGAGTGACCTGTCTCCTGCAGCCTTTCCCCTGTGGTCCGCGTCCATCACGGTAGATAGAGTGTTTACCACACTTGATTCCTCACGGGTAGAGTCTGCCTCAAAAGACACGTATTTGCACCTGACTGAGTTGAGTTCTATCCTTGTTTTATTTCAGAACCTGCTACATCCACATAGAAATTGTACGGGGGAAGAGACAGAAAGGGAAAGTAGCTGGCAGGGAAAATCTCCTGGGGAAAGATGAAGAATTTGATGGTCTCCTCTCTCGGCATTCAAATGCACTGCCCTTCTCTCCATAAAATGTACTGTTAATTAATGATTTCTCCTTATTGTGTTCATTGGCTCTGTTTGAGGGGGATGTAAAAAAGTAACGAATATGATGTCAAGATTGTGATCATACTATTTACAGAAAGCCAACCATAACTGCTTTGCTATTTTATTATTTACTTGCTTGGCCGCTGTAGCTATTTAAGCTTGCAACCGTTGACATGGATAATATTAGGTACCCAAGGGAATGAGCCCAGTGAGGAGATGATAACTTCTATTTAAATAGCACAGGAGAATGAAACCTTTAGCCAGAAAGACTTGGAAGTCAGGTGTTACTTAAGCAGAATATCTTTTTTTTTTTTTTAACGTGGAAAGGCATTTTATTTTAAATATAGCAGTGTGTACATGTTAATCTCAAACTTCCAATTTCCCTCTAGTAACCTAGTAAAGTTCATTCTTTAAGTCTATGAGTCTGTTTCTGTTTTGTAAATAAATTTATTTATATATATGTATATTTAGATTCAGCACATAAGCAATATTATGTGATAGCTGACTTTGACTTACTTCACTTAGTGTGATAATCTTCAGTTCCATCCATGTTGTTGCAAATGGCAACATTTCGTTCTTTTTAATGGTTGAGTAATATTCCATTGTGTATATATACCATGTCTTCTTTTTTAAATTTATTTATTTTTAATTGAAGGACAATTGCTTTACAATATTGTGTTGGTTTCTGCCACGTATCGATATGAATAAGCTATGGGAATACCTAAGTCCCCTCCCTCTTGGACTTCCCTCCCACCTCCCTCCCATCCCACCCCTCCAGATTGTCACAGAGCCCCAGTTTGAGTTCCATGAGTCATATAGCACATATCCATTCATCTGTCAATGGCCACTTAAGTTGCTTCCATGTCTTGGCTATTGGAAACAGTGCTGCAGTGAACACTGGGTGCATTTATTCTTTCAAACCAAGTTTTTATGCAGATATATGCCCAAGAGTGGGATTGCTGAATCATATGGTAGCCCAATTTTTAGTTTTTAGGGAACCTCCATACTCTTCTCCATAGTGGCTGTACTAGTTTACATTCCCACCAACAGTGTAGGAGGGTTCCCTTTTCTCCACACCCTCTCCAGCATTTATTGTTTGCAAATTTTTTGATGATGGCCATTCTAAGTAGGGTGAGGTGATATCTCATTGTAGTTTTGATCCGGATTTCTCTTATAATTAGCAATTTGAGCATATTTTCAAGTGCCTTTTGGACATCCGTATGTCTTCTTTGGAGAAATATCTCTTTAGGTCTTCTGCCTATTTTTTGATTGGGTATTTTTTTATATTGAGCAGCATGATTAAGCAGAATATCTTAAGGAGAAGGCAGACATGATTATCATTTGTAGCTGTAGACTCAGGTTCAATCAGCATTGATCAAGGACCCCTTAGGCACCAGGCACTAGGTTAACCATTTTTAAAAATATAACTCATTAAATTCAGAACAAAAAAATCACACCCCCTCTCTAGTGTTGAGCAGGGAGATGTGAAAAACAACAACAACAACTATTTTAGGACTCTGGAAGGAAGAAAAGTTCTTACTAGACATTCTCCCACGTAGGGAAAAATATTTCATGAATATATTTGGAGACTCAGGGGTACATTTTAAAGCTCAAGTTTGTATAATATTCCATTCAATTAAGCCTCCAATTCTTCTAAAGGATATGGTAAGAATCCTGGACATGAAAGATTTGCATTTTAGCCACATTAGTTCATATTACATGTTAATTTTTAAAAATTAATTAATTTTTGGCTGCTCTGCATCTTCGTTTCTTCATGTGGACTTTCTTGAGTTGCGGCCAGTGGGGCTACTCTTCATTGCAGAGCTCGGGCTTCTCAGTGGTAGCTTCTCTTGTTGTGGAGCATGGGTTCTAGGCGTACGGACTCAGTAGTTGCGACTTGTGTGTTCTAGAACGTGGGCTCAGTAGTTGTGGCACACAGACTTAGTTGTCCTGCAACATGTGGAATCTTCCCAGACCAGGGAATGAACCTGTGTCCTCTGCATTGGCAGGTGGACTGCTAACCACTAGACCATCAGGTGAGTCCCTTACATCTTAGTTTTAAGGAAAATTGCACAATGTGCTATTTCTGGAAAACCCACTATCCACAGGTAAAGATTCTCGGCACCCATACAAGAAGTGGTATGCAACCCAGTTAAGGAGGGGAGCACCATGTGTCCACAGGGGGGAGTTTTTCTTCAGGGAGCACCCTACTGATTTCTCTTTGATGACATGTAATATTACACCACCTTCCACTGTAGCTATTTGTGTATGCCTTCTATGTCATATTAAACTCTGCTTTCTTGGACATTTGGGGGCCTTATTTTCCCTCAGCCCCTAGCACTGGGCAGGCAATAAATCACAAGAGGCAATAAGGGGTGTAGAGCATTAAGTACTAAGGCTGTGACACTAAAGACAGAAGAGATGTGAAACTTCCCTGCTGGTCCAGTGGTTAAGGCTCTGCACTTCCAATGCAGGGGATGGGGGTTCAATCCCTGGTCAGGGAACTAAGATCCCACATGCTGTGAGGCCAAAAAAATAAATAAATAAAATAAAAATCTTTTTTAAAAAAGACAGGAGAGGTACAAGCATCACAGATGCTTGTCTTTTTCTCTCGCCAATTTTTTTTCTTCTTTCTTTCCTTCCTTTCAATAACAACAGAATCCCAATTTTCATCACTTATCCATTCCTTGCTCATGCAGTCAATGCCCCTTGGGAAAAATCTGATCCCACTCCTGGCTCCAGGGGTGTATTAGGGTTTTCCAGAGAAACAGAACAAATATATATATAAAGAGATTAATTATAAAGAATTGGCTCATGTGGGGCTAAGATGGAGCTTGCAGATGGAGGCTCAGGAGAGTGGATGGATTGAGTTCAAGTCCAAAGACAAGAGGAAACTGATGTTGTTGCTCAAAAACAGGCAGAGAGCAAATTCTTCTCCCCCCCCAGACCTTTGTTCAATTCAAGCCTCCAACGGATTAGACAAGGCTCACCCACATTGGGGAGGGCAATCTACTTTACTCAGTCTACAAATTTAGACGTTCATCTCCTTCAGAAACGCCCTCACAGACACACTCAGAAATAATGTTTGATCAATATATGAAAACCCTGTGTCCCAGTCAAGTTGATACATCGAATCAGCCATCACCAAGGGCAAGCCCTATTTGGTTTAAGCCAGTCATCACATCCTGCCATGTTGCTGGTCACAGTGCTTGGTTCAAAATGAGCAAATATCCAACTCCAGGCCAATAAAATGCAAGAGGAGATGACATTTGCTGGAGATTGCAAGAATAGAAACTTTCTTACTTTTCTATAGAAGTGACTTCTTATCCACCTGGACATAAATGAAAAAGATTCAGTCCAAGAATGTTGCTAGTAGTCATCTTGAGATGATGAAGAAGCCAGGCTTGGGACATAACAGGTAGTGTGGAAGGCAGAGAAAGGCATGAAATTAAACTGGATCAGTGTTGAAATTACTGAGCCTGGGATCATGGTTTGCCTTAAAATCACCACATAGCTGAACTTAACAGTTATAGGAGCCAATAAATTCCATTTATCATGTCAACTGGTTGGGGTTGAATTTTCTGTTACCTGCAACCAAAAGATTCCTAACTAATACAGTTGGAATTTCAATGTGATGATCAATGAGAGACTTTAACATTCAATGATTCTGTTAAGAATGCACCAGAAAAGTAAACATTTCTGGTATGAGATGTGAGCAACCAAGTTGGACCGCGTACATCAGAAAAGATGACCATGTATGCAAAACTTGAAACCACCAAAGGAATTCTGCAGAGCTACGGGCTACATTCCTTCATTCTCTCCAGCTATAAACATCCTTCAGAGTAGCCTCTTCTCCACAGGGTTCCAGGGATACATCTTTTCAACAGTTCTCTGAGAGTTCACTTGACCGAAAATCTTTAAAGAAAGGGAGAATGAAAAAAAAAAAAAAAAAAGAAAGGGAGAATGACTTATTTTTCTTTGTGCATTCAGCACTTTGAACAGTGCCTGGCAAAGACTAGGCCCCTAATAAATATGAATGTATAAATGGATGGATTTATTTATTTAACAATTACAGATTTTCCTCAACTTATGCTGTGGTTATGTTCCAGTAAAGCCATCATAAGTTGAAAATATTGTCAGTTTAAAATGCATCATGAGGGGCTTCTCTGGTGGCTCAGTGGTAAAGAATCTGCCTGCCAATGCAGGAGACACGGTTTCGGTCCCTGGTCTGGGAAGATCCCACGTGTCCTGGAGCAACTAAGCCGTCCATTGCGATTACTGAGCCTGTGCTCTAGAGCCTGGGAGTGGAAGCGACTGAGTCCACGTGCCCCTAGAGTCCGTGCTTCACAGCAGGAGAAGCCCCTGCAGTGAGAAGCCTGAGCACCACAATTAGTGTAGCCCTCGCTCCCGGCAACTAGAAAAAGCCCGTGCTGCAACGAAGACCCAGCACAACCAAAAGTAAATAAATAAAATTATTTTTTAACATTAAAATGCACCATAGGGAATTCTCTGGTGGTTAGGACTCCACACTTCCATTGCAGGGGCACAGGTTTGACCCCTGGTTGGGAAACTAAGATCCTGCATGCCTTATAGCATGGCCAAGAAAATAAAAATAAAATGCATCATAAAATATAAATAAAAATATATATAAAAAATAAATAAATAAAAATAAATAAAATGCCTTGCCTACCTTCAACATACTCAGAGCACTTAAACTAGCCTGCAGTTGGGCCAAATCATCTAACACAAACCAATTTTATAGTAAAGTGTTGGATATATGTCATTTATTGAATACTGCACTGAAAATGAAAAACCAGATGCTTGATGGGTCCAGAATGGTTGTAAGTGTATCACGTGGTTGACTTGGAGCTGTGGCAGCTGCCACTGCCCAGCATCAGAGTATGTACCCAGCGGAAAGATCAAAATTCCAAGTGTGGTTTCTACTGAATGTGTATCTCTTTCACACCATCAGAAAGTTAAAGAAAAAAAAAACACTACATGTTAAACCATTATAAGTTGGGAACCGTCTGTGTTTATTAAGCACCTGCTGTATGCCAGGTACTAAAGGAGGTGTCGGATTACAAGAGTGCACAAAACAAAGGCAGTTCTGGGAGTCTTGGGATGACGAAGCTTCTAGGGAGAGGGAATGTTTTATTCCAGATAAACAGGTACTGGTTACCTAGGTGTGTTTATGTTGCAAAATTTTACCAGGCTGGGGACTTCCCTGGTGGTCCAGGGGCCAAGACTCCACGCTCCCAATGCAGGGGGCCCGGACAAGATGCCTCGTGCTGTAACTAGATGATCCTGCATGCCACAAGGAAGACCGGGAGCAGCCAAAGACGTTTTAAAATCTATCAGGTTTATGATGCATGCATGCTGTGTCTTTATTTCAATAAAATGCTCCCCCAAATAAAACACAGAAACAAAAAGTCCTTATTTTCTCAAAAAGTTTACATTTCCATCACAGCAGACAATACAAATAAATATACAATATGTTGAGAGGTAATAAGTGCCATAAACATCTGACTGTAAGAAGGATGAATTCAGTGAGAACGCAGACGCTACAGAGAGAGCCCCCTTTGACATATGTACTGCCACATGAAGAGCGTCCCCAGGTTTCCAGCAATCCACCTCAGAAGCTCAGCTTCAACTTGCTTTCTGAGGTCAGGCTGACACCTACCTTTGTGCTGCTAACTGGGCTCAACCGAGGATGGTCCTGCCAGGCACGGGTGTGGGAGTGGTTAGCAGATGGGTGGGGTTACATGTGGGACTTCCCAGGTGGCTTAGTGGTAAGGAGTCTACCTGCCAATGCAGGAGACGCAGGTTTGATCTCTGGGTCGGGAAGATCCCCTGGAGAAGAAAATGACAACTCACTCCAGTATTCTTGCCTGGAAAATCCCATGGAAAGGGGAGCCTGGCAGGCTGCAGTCCATGGGGTCGCAGAGAGTTGGACATGACTTAGTGACTGACCACACAAGCTTGAGCTTACATGTAGAACCCGACTCACCCCATCCTCAGCTCTGCTTCTCCAGATGTTGGAAGGATTTGATCCGATATTTTGTACTTTCATTGTTTGTATGTTAGAGTATTTAATGAGAAATGTTAGAACTGCAGAAATGGAAAAGACATTTCCCCATGGCCAGCAGGTGTGACCTGTGGAAGCTCAGTTCTAAGATACCGTTCCAACCAAAGGTAGTTTACCATCTTAATAACAAGATGGATACCTGTCACACAATTACAAAATAATATAGGAATTTAAATAATCAAACTTAGGACCTCCCTGGTGGTCCAGTGGTTAAGACTCCTCCTTCCACTGCAGGGTGTGCATGTTTGATCCCTCGTCGGGGAGCTAAACTCACATGCCGCAGGACCAAAAAACCTAATCAGAAAACAGAAGCAGTATTGTAACAGATTCAATAAAGACTTAAAAAATGGTCCACATCAAAAAACAAAAATATTTAAAAAAAACTATCTCATGTGATTTTTAAAAACTGTAAAAAATTGAAAAACAAACAAACAGAAACACTATAGGCTTGTACAGTATCCTGTGTGTCTCCTTTATAGCATTTGTCACATGTGTCATTTTATTCACTTTTAAAAATAATTTTTTTAATTTCTTTTAATTTTTTGGCGGCGCTGGGTCTTTGTTGTCGCCTGGGCTTTTCTCTAGTTGTGGTGAGCGGGAGATGCTGTCTAGTCGTGGTGCTCGGGCTTCTCATTGCAGTGGCGTCTCCCGTTGCAGAACACTGCTCTAGAGTGTGCCGGCTTCGGTAGTTCCAGCATGTGGTCTCAGTAGCTGCAGGTCCCGGCTCTAAAGTACAAGATCAATAGTTGTGGCCCACAGACTTTGTTGCTCCAGGGCATGTGGGATCTTCCCAGACCAGGATCGAATCCAGGTCTCCTGCATTGGCAGACCGAGACACCAGGGAAGCCCATGTGTGCAATTTTATTTTTATATGTGTGGGTGTTAGATCGTTTGTGCCCTCACCAGCCTGTTAGCTCTATAAGTCTGGGGCTGGATCCAGTTTTGTTCACCATCATAGTCCTCAGAGTGGAGGAAAGTGCCCCACACAGAACAGGCCCTCGGCACACAGGTGGGATGCAATAATTGAATGTGAGAATCTAACCACATCAGAAAGACAGAGTGGTTTAGCAGTCCACAGCATGGTCTGTGCGCTTAGATCGATCTGCAGACTCCTAGATGATTACTTGTGTGTCCTTGGGTAAGATCTTTAAAGTAAATCAATGTTTTATTCCATTATCTCTGCATAAAATGGGGAGAATTATCATTCCCACCAGGACGGTTCATTGTGAGGAGTGAATGACATAGGCAAAGTACCTGGCTCATAGTAACTGCTCAATAAATAGTACTGATGAGTACTACCTTTGAAAGTATTCCAACAGCTGCTTTTATGAGGTTGAGGCGGAAACTAGCAGAAATTATGAATCTAGTTTCTCGTCTTCATTTCTAAAAGAAGAAAAGAAATCAGATGTGTATCCTGGTTGTATGCATTCTTCACTCGCTCATTCCATCTGATGAAGCCCCAAAGCTAGTGTTCTGGGGTGAGCGTTTAACTTGTTGAAAGTCAGCAGACCTGGCTCCTGAGCCCCTCTGGGCTGTGCTGGTGAGCCAACGACATCCATCAAAGCTGCAGGCCAGCACAGGCAGCGGTGCAGTGGCCCTGGGACATGCAAGGTTCAGGGTCTGTGTGACGCTGAGCCTTCCAACCAGAGTCCTTAGATCTCTGCAGGAACCACAGCAAGTCTTCAGGACCCAACATCTCAAGGATCCCCTTCCTGTGAAATTTCAGGTTTCTCCTGGGTCAGGGAGCTTTGGGTAGTAGTTAGCATAAATATTCTCACGTCCCCGCCCCAAATCCCAATTTAAAAACTGGCTTAAAATCCAAACATGATCAAATGTGTATTCCCCACGTGGGAGGAATTGGCAAAGCAGGTTGGTGAGCATCAGAAACAAAATCACCTGCCCACCTAGTTGCTCAGTCGTGTCCGACTCTTTGTGACTCTTACGGACTGTAGCCCGCCAGGTTCCTCTGTCCATGGGGATTCTCCAGGCAAGAATACTGGAGTGGGTTGCCTTGCCCTCCTCCAGGGGATCTTCCCAACCCAGGGATTGAACCCAGGTCTCCCGCATTGCAGGTGGATTCTTTACCGTCTGAGCCACCGGGGAAGCCCATCTGCCCAATAGTTTACTGGCAAAGGAAGGAGTTTCTACTCCGGTTTTACCTGAGCGGCGAGAACCAGGTGGGCCACGTGCAGGATAGGTGATAACAAGCTCCAAAATCTCACCTCCCCCGCCATATTCCAGACGGCACAGATCATCCCCCCAAATCCCCTCATTAGAAATTCATCCTTTTAGTAAAGTTATTGACCTTTCCTTACAGTTCTTTTACTGCAGTGTTTTAAGTCTCTCTCACTACCTGTATTATTAGCAGGCTCCTATGAACTGATGTAACAGTTCCTTTATCCCAGCCCCCAGAAGGTTGGATGGCAAAGATGAAAGGCACTGGGGGATGGGGGTGCCTTGTGGATTTCACAGTTGAAGGAGGCTGGGTTGAGTTTGAAAGCCAGGAATATGCCCTGCTTTTGATTTGAATCATTGAAGATTTTATATTCTCTTTATTTTTAAAAAAAGATTTTTTTTTTTTAATGTGGATCATTTTTAAAGTCTTTATTGAATTTTTTCCAGTATTGCTTCTGTTTTGTGTTTTGGCTTTTTGGCTACGAGCCAAGTAGGATCTTAGCCGCCTGACCAGGAATTTAACCCACACCCCCTGCATTAGAAGGCGAGGTTTCACATGGATGGAGTCTATCATGCAGAGTGAAGTAAGTCAGAAAGAGGAAAACAAATATTGTATATTAATGCATATATGTGGGATCTAGAAAAATGGTACAGCTGAATCTATTTCCAAGACAAGGAATGGAGACATTGACATAGAGAACAGACATGTGGACCCGGTGGAGGAAGGGGAGGGTGGGAGATTGAAATTGACAGATATACACTACCACGTGTAAAATAGACAGCTAGTGAAAACCTGCTATAAAGCACAGGAAGCCCAGCTCAAAGCTCTGTGATGACCTAGATGGGTGGGATGGGGGTGAGCGGGGAGGGAGCTCCAAGAGGGAAGGGATGGATTATACACACAGCTGGTTCACTTCATCGCACAGCAGAAACTAACACAATATTGCAAAGCAATTATATTCTAAAGATTTTTTTAGTTAATTAATTAAAAAATAGGTGAAGTCTCAACCACTGGACCACCGGGGAAGTTCCGATGTTTTCTTTAAAGGACTGTAATTCAAAGAAAAAAAGCTTTTAAGAGTAACTCACACATTCATTTATTCATGTTCACCAAGTGCCTGCTCTGTGCCAGACATTATTCAAGGTAGAGTCTCCCCCCGAGCCCCTACCTTTTGAGAGGCAAGAAGCAAATATAAAGGAAGACCCTGGCCTGTGTACCCCTTTTCTTCTCATCTTACCCTGAAACTTTCTCCCACACCAGGAAGGCCCCTCTGCAAACTGTGTGGATGCTCCAGCCAGTCTGTCGAAGCTCTATCCACACCCATTTCGCTAGAGTCTTAGGAGGACAGACTCAAGGAAGAGGCTGATGCAGACTCTGGAAGTGGGCTTGAGGCCAACATGTGGGTTCTTGGAGCATGTTCTAGAAGCAGGGGCATGGGCTCCATGTCCATAGCCACTTACCCACACAGACTCTTGACCTCAACAGCGGGGGTGAGGGAGGCATGACCAGAGAAGGGCCAGAGAGAGCCTCCTACAGCCCGATGGGGTGTAAGGGCAGCATTGATTCTAGATGCAGGGAATGCATGAAGAAACATACCACAATCTCTGCCTTCATGCTGTGTACACTCCAGTGGAGGGAGACAGACTATAAACAAATACATAGCAAAAAGTAAATAGCTACATATATAGTATACTTAGGGGCTTCCCTGGTGGCTCAGTTGGAAAAGAATCTGCCTGCAATGTGGGAGACCCGGGTTTGATCCCTGGGTTGGGAAGATGCCCTCGAGAAGGGGATGACAACCCACACAAGTATTCTTGCCTGGAGAATCCCATGGGAAGAGGAGCCTGGTGGGCTACAGCCCATGGGGTTGCAGAGAGTCGGAGATATTTGATAGTAATAAGTGCTGTGGAGAAGACAAGAGGGACAGACAGTGCAATTTTAAATAATGCGATTTGAGCAAGGTACTGTACTGGGATTGCTGTAATAAAGAATCACAAGCTAGGTGGTTTAAACAGCAGAGATATATTGTCTCATGGAAGTCTGAATCTAAGGTATTGGTAGTGTCTGTTCCTCCTGAGGCTGTGAGGGAGAATTGGTCCCGTGTCTTTCCCCTGGCTCCTGGTAACCTCAGGTCTTCCTTGACTGGTAGATGGCTGTCTTCTCCTTGTGCCTTCACACCATCTTTCCTTTGCATGCGTCTGTCTCTGTTTCTAAGTGTCATCTTTCTACAAGAACACCAGTCATGTTGGGTTAGGATCGCACCCTAATGAATGACTTCATCTTCTGGTGATCATCTGCAAAGATCTTTTTTCCAAATAAGGTCATAGTCACAGGCACTAGGAGTTGGGATTTCAACATATTCCAAAGGGACACAAGTCAACCCTTATCAGAAAGCTTTATTGTCAAAATGCCGCTGCTGCTGCTAAGCCCAAAGGTGAAGGGTTAAGGGGGTGAATCATGCTGAGATCTGGGGCAAGGGATTTACAGCAGAGGAAACAGCACATCCAAAGCTGCTCATTCCTCCAGAACAACATTTTGGTGGGTTAACACAACGAGCCTGGAAGGTCAGGGAAAGAGAGTCTGCAGAGGAATAATGCATTCCTGGGACTTCCTTGGTGGTACAGTGGCTAAGACTCCGTGTTCCCAATGCAGGTGGCCTGGGTTCAATCTCTGGTCAGGGAACCAGATTCCATATGCTGCAACTAAGAGTTCACATGCCGCAAAAAACACTGTGAGTCAAGATCCCACATGCTGCAACAAAGATCAGAAATCCTGATTGCCACAACTAAGACCGGGCGCAGGCAAATAAATAAAACATTTTTTAAAGAAAAAGAAGAAATGACCCATCCACCTCTCATGGATGTCCTCCATAACCTCAAAGTCCATCCTTTTAAAATGTTGGAGTCTCTTACATTTCCCGAGAGCAAGGTGTAAGGTCACCGGAAACAGAGAATGAGTCCCCTACCTCCTGGTGGTCAGTGAACACGGGTGATGCTGAGGGTACACAAGCCACCATTCTCTTTCATCTCCCCTCCAAGAAGTGGCCTGCACCCTTCAGCCCAGGAGGAGCCCATGGGACAGAAGGGAGTGTGGCTGGAGGCAGGTAAGGGCTAAGATGACACAAGGGAGTCAAGTTTATCATTGAAAGATGCCTATGGAATTTTGAGGATGAGATGAGATGAGATGGTTGGATGGCATCACCGACTCAATGGACATGAGTTTGAGCAAGCTCTGGGAGTTGGTGATGGACAGGGAGGCCTGGCGTGCTGCAGTCCATGGGGTCGCAAAGAGTTGGACACGACTGAGCGACTGAACTGAATGGAATTTTGTCACCGTTTATTGCTACTCTCTTGTCACGTTCAGTCCCCCATAACATGACCATCACTGACAGCTTTCATTCAAATTTTCTTAGTATTTTTTTTCTTAGTTTTTAATTGGAGGATATTTGCTTTACAATGTTGTATTGGTTTCTGATGTACAATGCGAAACATCTTAGCTTCTGAAATCCTATCTTACCAATGAAAATTAGAGAAGTAAAAGATAAAAGTCAAGTTTCCTGGAATTCAAGTTTAGAGTAAGACGAACCAGCCATGAATAGTTAGCGTGTGTGTTAATCGCTCAGTCATGTCCAACTCTTTGCAACCCCATGGACTGTAGCCCGCCAGGCTCCTCTGTCCATGGGATTTCCCAGGCAAGAATACTGGAGTAGGTTTGCCATTCCCTTCTCTAGAGGATCTCCCCAACCCAGGGATCAAACCTGGGATCAAACCCGGGTCCCCTGCAGTGCAGAGCCACCAGACAAGTTTTCAGTTAACACACAAAAGAGAACAGGCACGTTTCCTGGAATGCAAATTTAGAGTAAGAGGAAAAGTCTTTAGTTGAAATCTGACAGCCGCTGATCAAGCCCAGCGTTGCAAAAGGACCCACGTAGCCTCAAAAATTCTCCCTAATGTGTCTCATTTCAACTCAGATCAGGAGTGGAACAGGCAGTTCCTCAGACTTCCACTGAATCATGCCTAACCTTCTGGCTTCACTTATCTCCAGGCTGGAATGCTCTCTGCAGCCGTCAGCCATCACCCCCCACCCTTCCCCTCATCCTGCTGTGTCTTCAGATAACAGTCCTCTCCAAAGAGGCCCTGTTCCCACCACGTTTGGAACGCTTCAGAGGCAAACTGAATGTGAATCAGAACCCAAGTCCCTTCATGCCATTTGGTTCACCTTCCTCTCACATTCCACACCTCGCCCTTAGCTGGAGGGGCCCGGGTGGTTTTCCGCTCACGACTCCCCCAGTTCCGCCTGACCCGGCCCAGGCTTGTTGGGAGACTGAGTCCTTTGTTCCCGTCCCCCTTGGGGCCCTGGGCACCCTTCCTCGCCATCCCAGCTCTGCAACAAACAGTCTCCTCCTTGTCTGCCCAAAGCCCACTCTGGATCCAAGTTCCCGTGTAAGGCTCTGGCCCCGTTGTTATTTTCTGGTGATGTGTACCCTTGGTTTCTCCCTCAGGCTGGGACAGGATGCCCAGAACGTTCTTTAAAGCATGGCAGAGGGAGAAAAGAGAGAGCATCAGCCAGTCCCAGAGCCTTGCGCTTTCTGGGGTTTTCAAAGTAGAAAACAGCTTCCTTTCCCGGGCTCCCCTATCTCCTCCAAAATGGAGGCGCTTGGTGCCTAGGGGTGTGGGCAGCCCCCCTAGGTGGGTTGTCTGTGTCATCAGGAATGTCAGGATGGGTAAGGGAGAAGGGTGAACAAAAGGCCTTGTGTGTGCCCAGCAAAATTTCCTTGGAACCTATCAACTCCCAAATATCCTTAAAGGGCTTGGAAATCAATCCGTATTGAGCATCCCTCAGGCGCCTTGCACATTCATTTTCCTTGTATAGTTTTATCGTTATTTGTATGCAGATGTACACATGCAAACCACTGTGGGGTAGGTTTTATCATCCTCATTTTACAGATGCAGAAACTGAGGTGTTCTGTGCTAAAGACCTTGTGGGTCACAGAGCTAGTAAGGCGTGTAGCCCAGACTGAATTCGGTCCTGAGTTCAAACTCTGTGCTCTTTCATTTCCTCTTATTTAAAAATAAATATTACTGTTTTTCTGAATATCTAAGGGATACGTATTCTTTTTTTAATGTATTTTTCTACTGAAGAATAGTTTATTTATAATGTTGTATTAGTTTTTGGTGTACAGCAAAGTGATTCAGATATACATATTCTTTTTTTGGATTCTTTTCCTTTAGGTTTATTATAGGATATCAAACATAGTTCTCTGTGCTATACAGTAGATCCTTGTTGTTTATCTAAGTTTTTTTTATACAGTAACATGTATCTGTTACTCCCGTACTCCTGATTTATCCCTCCCCTCCCTTCTTCCCCTTCGGTAACCATAAGTTTGTTTTCTATGTCTATAAATCTGTTTCTGTTTTGTAAATAAGTTCATCTGCATCATTTTTTTTTTTAGATTCCACATATAAGTCCTAAAAGTTTCCCTCTAAGCACTGCTTTTGCTGCATAGTTTAAGCTGTATTTTCATTTTCATTTTGTTCAAAATATTTTAAAATTTCTCTTGAGATTTCTTCTTTGAACCATGTGTTATTCAGATGTGTCTTGGGGATTTTCCAGCTATCTTTTTACTCTTATTTCTAGTTTAATTCCTGCGCGATCTGAAAGCAGACATTGCATGATTTCTATTCTTTTACAACCCCTGAAGTATGTTTTATGGCCTAAAAGGTGTTCTATCTTGGTATATGTTCCACATGAGCTTGAGAAGAATGTATATTCCATTGCACTTGGACGAAGTAGTCCATAGATGTCTATTCTATCCCATGGATTAATGGTGCTATTGAGTTCAACTATGTCCTTACTGATTTTTTGCTTCATGAATCTGTCCGTTTCTGATATAGGGGTGTTGAAGTCAGTATCTATGATAGTGGATTCATTTCCTTGCAATTTTTCCTTACATTCAATCAGTTTTGCTTCACATATTTTGAGGCTCTGCTGTTAGGCCCATATACATTAAGCACTGTTATTTCTTCTAAGTAACTTCTTAAGTCTAAGTTTATGATACCTTGTACAACTTTATGTCCTTTTTTCTCACTAAAAACAGGATTTTGCTCCTAGGCATAAGCCCTTTCCACTACATAAGTCTAATATTTCTTAATCAACTCGGTTGAGACCAGTTTGTGGTGATTCACAGCATTGCCCAGCAAGATGCTATTCATGTGTTCTGGAAAGTGGTAGGAGGGGGTACAGAACTTCAGGTGGAAGAGGGGTTGAGAGCAAGCCCTTGACAGCTGGCAGCCATTATCAACAGGGGAGATGGCAGAAGAACAGGCAGAAGTTTCAGTTATTGGGTGAGACAGCAGTCAGCATCGGCATAGATTGGACCAGTGATGCTCTTTCCATCTGAACACCTTGCCTGTTAGTACAGAGTTAGGATCAGGAACCCAAAGTAGAAGGCATTTGGGGTACTTCTTAAGACAGAAGCCATGTGGGCAAAGGACAGGGCAAGGTTGAGAGCCCACATAGAGTAGACACCAAGGTCAATACCACTCACCCAGGCTGAGAGCCCAGCGGGTCTGCTAGATGACGCCTGCAGTCCCTGGGAACCTTCCCATTTGTTGCCTTGGAGCTGTGCATCGCTTCCTGTCACCCGGGCAGCCGAGCCACAGTCTGAAAGTGAGTCATGACAGATGTTTGACATGTAAACCCTCATTAGTAACCACCTCTGGGAATTTCTTCAATCCCTTTCCCAATCAAATCACTTTTCTGGAGCTTTGGCCTTGATTGGCCATGCCTGTGCTCAGAATGGAAGAAGGAAAAAGGCTCTAAATAAAGGGTTGAGCAATGTTAAAATAGTAGGTTGGGTGAGGGTGATGACCTTAACGGTACTGAATCAGCTGTGTTTTATACTATTCTCAGTTTCGAGGTCTCCAAGGTCTATGCCCAACGCAATCATGTGCTGAGCTTCAGGACTTCCAGACCCCTCACACAACAGTAACCCTGAGCAAGCTTTTAGTGCCAACCAAGTCACTAGCTCCTAAGATAAGAGCTGACTTTGTCTTGCCTTCTAAGACGGGCTTTGGCATCTTTCATGGACTAAAATTTTTCCTGAGCCATCTTTTGCTTTCACTGGAATACAGTTGTTGCTTTTCCATAATGGATTAATAAAGAATGTTCTAGAACTGGCAATCGGATTCTCTCATAAGCATCGCCTTGAAGCCAAGAGACAGTGTAGTCTAATCCCGGAGATTGAAGTCTCAGACTTTGAATCAATGTTATGACCAAGTGCAGTGGGAGGAAGAGCGGAGCAGGAGGGGGAAGGAGTACAGAGATGTGGTCAGGATGCGGAGGCAGGCACGCCTTCGCTCCTTCCTGCCTTGTTACTTACCCAGCTAGTTACTTACCCAGAGCTTCAGTTCCCCCAGCAAGAATTCCCAGCATGGCCTCCTGCAGAGGGATTCCTTATCTGTTTATTGAGCATCTATTAAGCACTGTGAGCCTCTGTCAAGCACAGCCCGGTATTCCTCATCTTCTATCCCAAATGCCTGATACAATGTCTGGTACATTTCAAGCATTTTATCAACAATTATTGAATAAGTAAATAAATGTATGGGTGGGGAAAAAAATGAATGGAGAAAGAAACGAGTCAGTGTAGAACTACTGACCTTTGAGAATCTGCTTTGGAAGGGCTGAAGGTTAGAGGAAGTGCTGGTCTTGATGTCCCTAGCAGTCACTGGTACCAGCCACGGAAGTAAGCAGAAATAAAAGAGTTGGCTCCCTTCAAAATACACAGCCCGTAGAAACAAGGTTGCTATGAAAGGGATGGAAAAAGCCAGAAGTTAACCAGCTCCATTGTGTAAGGAGCAATGTGGCCCAGCAAGACAGTTGGGCCAATTTCATTAATGCCCTTAATGATTAATTTCTTAGTTAATAATTGACATGTCGGGTAGCAGAGAAGCCTGAAAACTGAAATGGCGATTGTTTCATTATTTCGGATTCTCGTGCGTGTCTGGGTCCTGTTAATAGTCACCATGGGAAACATCTGCGGCGGAAAGGTGCGCTTTTAACCTTCTGACGTGTTTAAATAAATTCAAATAAAATAAACGTAAATACAGGTCTCCTGGGATACCAGAAGAGGGATGAGCATCATCAAGAAGGAGTACTGGACGTCCTTAAGTATCTGGGTGTTCTGAACAGGTCCTCATTTAAGATCTGAGACTCTCCAAACAGGGCTGCCAGAGAATCGAGTCACCCCACATGAATTGGGGGCGACTTGTATAACAGGAAGAGTGCTGGAGATTTTTGCTTTGTCATTTCCTCTTTGAATACAACAGAAAAGTCCATTTAGCCAGGATTCTGGAACTCTGCCGACGCTTCCTGTCCTATCTGACTGTAAAATTCAACAGGGGATCATAAATAATAGACTCTAGGCCAAAAATACATCTGGGGAATCCTGTCAAAGAGAAGGGCTGACGTCAATGACTTCTGCATGGCCTCTGATATTTAGTCCCGAGAGTGAGAAGCGAGAATACAGCTGAGGGGAGGGAATGAGGCAGGGACTCGGCTCAGCCCAGGTAGCCCTGGTGTTCTCTGATCTGTGGCCGCATAAAAGTTTCCCCAGGGCTTAGCAGGTTAAAACAGCAGTCTGTCTCATGACCTTGCGGGTCAGGAATTCGGGTAAGTTCAGTTGGGCAATTTTTCTGCTTCACATGTATCACCTCAGGAGGTCTCAGCTGGAGGGTCCGTGGCTTCACCCCTCCACTCACATGTCTTGAGCCTGGTGGGCTTGACTGGAACTGCTGAGCAGAGCGTGTTCCTGAGATCTCATGGCATGGGAGAGAGAAACACTCCCAGAGAAAGTGTTCCAGGAGACCTGGGTGGAAACTGCACAACTTCTTAGGTCTTTACCCCCAGAAGTTCTAGAATATCCCTTGGACAGCATTCTACTAGTCGAGCAGGTCACTAAGGACAGGCCAGCTCCAAGGGGAGAGGCTTGAGACTCCTCCTCTAGATGGGAGAAGTGTGTGCCCAGCTGATCAGTTGTGTCTGACTCTCTGCAACCCCGTGGACTGTAGCCAACCAGGCGCCTCTGTCCGTGGGGATTTCCCAGGCAAGAATACTGGAGTGGGTTGCTGTTTCCTACTCCAGGGGATCTTCCCCACCCAGGGATCGAACCCACGTTTCCTGCCTTGGCAGGCAGATTCTTTATCACTGAGCCACCTGGGAAGCCCTGTTGGTGGGAGAAAGAACAAGCATTTGTGGCCCCATTAACCTAGGCCATTGGAGAATGGAAGAAATGTCCCCCCAGGGGAGGGTGGCCACCTGCAGAAGCCTATTTTCCTTTCTCTGCAATAGCAAGGAGACTGGAGAGATAAAAGGTGGGTCTCTCTCTTTTTTTTTTGGCCCCCACCCCCACCTCAGCACTACACAGCATGTGGGATCTTAGTTCCCTGACCCATGGATCTAAACTGCATCCCCAGCAGTGGAGGGCAGAGTCTTAACCACTGGGCCTCCAGGGAAGTCCCACAAGGCAGGTCTTGAACACATCCTCCCAACCTCTCCCAGGGACTCAAGGGTGTTGCAAACAGCCCCAGAGACCTGGAGACCCAGGGCCTTCCCAGTGAGAACCTTTTTCTGAAATGAAGAGCTCTCTCTGACCTCCCTCCCTAAGATTTCAACCCATCTCATCTACAAAGTCATATACCTCTGGAGGTCTTGAAAAAACAGAGATGCTCTTTCTGCAGCCACACTGATGAGGAAATTGATGAGGAAACCAAAGCACAGGCCTCAGACCCGGCACATCCTATAAACATTCATGTGGGGGCCTTTCTTCACCTGTTAAAGACATAATTCTTCATAAACTTTTCCACAATGTTTTCCAGTTCCTAAACACAGGGCAGCAAGGTTATGGGTGAAGACAATCCATGCATTCCACGACAGACGTTTATTGCCCTCAATCCCGGGGCAGACAGAGCCAGCTCCTAGCAGTATAAGGAAGGAAGGAACCCGTAGACCCTTCACACCAAGTGAGTCATAGGCAATGACAAGAGCCCAGGACTCTACAAAACCTTCTCAAAACTCCTTGAGTAAGGACTATCATTTAACCTCCTCACAGACGAGGAAGGAATCGACTCAGAGAGGTTAGGGGATTTGTCTAATGGCACATAGCTGGGGGTGGTGGTAAAGCTGAGATTAGAACCTAGGTCAGGCAGTGAAACCTCCTTTCAGAAGATAAAAATCCCCTCACAGAAAGAAGCAGAGACTTCCCTGGTGGTCCAGTGGTCAGGACTTTGCCTTCCGATGCTGGGGGTACAGCTTCGGTCCTTGGTCGGGGACCCAGAATCCTTGGTCGGGGACGCAGAATCCCACATGCTTAGTGACCAAAAAAGTAAAACATGAAACAGAAACAATATTGTAACAAAGTCAATAAAGACCTTAAAAATGGTCCACATTAAAAAAAAAAAAAGAAAACAGGAAGCAATTGCACTTCTGGGTAAACACATCTTGGTACAGAGGGTGCTGGTCATCCTAAAGTCCCCTCCTTCACATTTCCATCATTAGCGCTGGAGAGGGGACTAGAGAAGAACCTGAAGCAACATACAGGACCAAATTTTCCAGTTAAGCTATGATCTCTCCAGGCCCTGGTTGTCTTCTTGGGCACTTTTGAAAAATATCCATCGCCTCTGGAGATCAGGCTGGCAATATATAAAAGAGAGCTATAAAACTGTTCCTACACTTTGACCCAATGGTCCCGCTGTGGAATAGACCCCAGGGGAAATATGCAAAAGAGAAACGCAAGCACATAGCACTGAGAGGTTTACGGTAACACGATTCACAACAGTGGAAAAATGGGGCATGACCCAATGCCCCAAATTAGGAAAAGGTTATGCGAACTATGGTACATTAAGACAATGGAATGTTATGTTACTATTAAAGGGAACTGAGTTTACAGATTCTGTTGATACATCGAAAGGCACATGTAAGACCCGCAAGAGAAAAGAAAAGAATGTGAAAGAGTGTGTACACCCTGACCGCGGACATAAATCAGTCTGCATGCTCATCGATAAGGATCACAAGCCCACAGAATGCTGCAGATAACTGGTGCTCGAAATTTATAGCATTTTCCCCCTCTAAACTCCACAGTACCTTGAAAAAAGATCCATCATTCATTTTTGTTCCCCATGAGGAGAGAGGGGATTTCCTCATTCCGGGCCTCAGTGTGTGTTGGCAATGTAATGTGCCTGTAGGGAGGGCCAGTAGCCGGCTCATCCACATGATAGAAACACGGTGTTCAGAGCAAGGGGAGGGGGTGTCTGGCCTACACCCACTGGGCCATCTCTCTGTAATCACAGATAGTCCTGGGCCCTGCACCCCAGGCCAGATGAGAGCCCATTTCAAGGATAACTAGCATGTGTGGTGACTGCGGACCATGGAATATGGGAAGAGCTTGAAAAGCCTGGGAATGTCTGGTCTGAAGCAGAACAACCTATCAGAGACCCAAGAAACTCTCCTCCAGCCCTTGGGAAGCATTCATTTGAGGGGGGGTTGGGCTTGTTTAGTGGGTTGGGAAGACCTATGGACAGAAGTTATGGAAGAGCAGACTTCAGGCTGACATGAGGAATACAGGACGCAAGAGGCAGCAAGTCCCACACCACTAGAAGAACGGAAGCAAAGCATGTAAATTTCCATCACATAAATGACCCTCCAGTTTGACCTTCACCAGCTCCAGCAGAATTACGCATCAACCCAAGGGACAGACACAGTCCCTCTGATTCACGGAGGCCTGAGGGAAAAACATGGTAAAAATAGAATATTCTGCCCTCCATGTACTAAGATAATTTTACTGACCCACTGTCAGTGGGGCTTCCATTGTCAGTTGTTTTCCTAGGACTGATCCTAAGTGTTTACAAAGTGATGTTGTGGAGAACTACAGACAGGCCAGAGGTACAACCTATAGCTTTCCTGTTTTCTGATGGAAAGTGAAATATCCTGAATTGAGCAGTATCCATGATCTTTGACCTCATCAATGACGCAGACAACCATGTCTTCAAGAACTTTACCTTAACAGAATGTTGTAGTCTAGTGGCTTCTGCACTGTTTAACATGAGAAGTCCATCAGTAAAAAAAAAAAAAAAAAAGATAACCTGAGTACGTACCTCTAATGTCTGTATGTTAATACACAAATGTATACACGAACTGGGGTTTCCCAGGAGGTGCAGTGGTAAAGAATCTGCCTGCCGATGCAGGAGAAACAAGGGACGTGGTTTTGATCCCTGAGAGGGGAAGATCCCCTGGAGAAGTAAATGGCAACTCACTCCAGTATTCTTGCCTGGAAAACTCTATGGATAGAGGAGCCTGGTGGGCTACAGTCCACAGGGTCGCAAAGAGTAGGACACGACTGAGTGACTGAACTTGCACACACATGAACTATTGTCAAAACATACTAAATAGTCACAAAGTTCAATTACTTTCTTACCTATCGGCAAAAGTATATAAACAGAAGCTCCAGTATTTTCTTTCCAAACTCCTTGGATCATTTTACTCACTCCTCCCTCCCTGCCCTCAACTTGAATACTCACTGGGAGTCCACAGCTCTTGTCAAAGAGAGGTCAGTCTGATAATATTGGAGCAACTATAACAGGAACAAACATACCATGCTTTAAGAGAATGGGAATATTTAATAAACACTACTTCCTCTGGAAAAAAAGGTATATCTATTGGAAGGTATTGGAGCTGTGATTTGAGCAACTTTTCCCAAACCAGTTTAAAAGTATGACGAATAAAATCATATAATAAAATATATGCAACTTTATAACAACTAAATAGAAAGCTTTAAAAAATAAGCGATCTCTTTACTGAATCTCAGTCATGCTACCTACTGAATGGATGGATTCATCTATTAATTCAATATTTATTAAGAACCTACTAAGTATCGATGAGGCATTGTGTGCTAGATGTTGGGGATACAGTAAGAGGAAGAAAAACAGAGGGTCCCTGAGATTGTGAGATGATAAACAAGTAGATGAGACAGAAAACACACATGCAGATGAACAAATTTCTGATTATAAACTGTGGTCCATGCCATGAATTAAATAAGCAAGGTGATATGATACACAGGGATGGGAGGAGGGAAAAGACAACTTCAGAGAAGGTCCCCAGGGTGGGCTTCTCAGGAAAGTGATGCTGAAGATTGAGGAGAGGCTGTCACATGAAAGAGGGGAAAGACCTACACAGCACATCACCAAACGCAAATCATGACACCCAAAGGCCCTAAACCAAAGGGCAAACTTACACTCACCTTTCAGTTGGAGTCCATCGTGTATATTTTCTTATTTTTTTACTTTTTTTGGCTGTGCTACATGGCATGCAGGATTTTAGTTCCTTGACCAGGGATTGAACTGGTACCCCTGCAGTGGGGGCTCGGAGTCTTAACCACTGGACTGCTAGAGAAGTCACCCATCATGTATATTTCAATGCCCTCTAGGGGGGCTTCCCTGGTGGCTCAGTCAGTAAAGAGTCTGCCTGCAACGCTAGAGACCTGAGTTCGAACCCTGGGTAGGGAAGATCCCCTGGAGAAGGAAATGGCAACCCACTCCAGTATTCTTGCCTGAAGAATCCATGCACAAAGGAGCCTGGGGGTGGGGGCTACAGTCCATAGGATCATACAGAGTTGGACGCTCCTAAAGCAGAGTTGTTTTTAGGCTCCCGATGCCCTGAGTGAACAGGTATCTGGCGCTAAGAACTTCCCTATAACTGGGCCATTAATGTCCTCATTCAAGGAGGCACACACGCTCTCCTCTCCCTCCTTGGTCAAGGTTTCCTGCAAACTTCCCGGATTACACAGGGACAAGAAGACGTCACGGCCACAGACAAGCTTTCCACTGGCCCTGCCCATGGGGAGCCCTCTTAGCTGAGCAGGGTCTCCAACCCACACCAGAGGAAACAGCAAAGAAAGCTGTGGACTTGCTCTCAGTCCAGTTCAGTTCAGTCGCTCAGTCGTGTCCGACTCTTTGCGACCCCATGAATCGCAGCACGCCAGGCCTCCCTGTCCATCACCAACTTCCAGAGTCCACCCAAACCCATGTCCATCGAGTGTGGACTTGCTCTAAAGTAGTTCAAATTCCCTGCAAGGGCACCTGACTTATCTTAAAATGTAAGACACCTGGATTGAGTCCGTTGCAGTTTCCGTGCCCGCTGAAGACATAAACGCACGGTCGGTAGGTTGGATTTATGAGATGGTACCATCTGGGATTCACATTCTGTCCATTACGTCGAGCTAAGTGCTGTCAGGAATGCGGGAAGAGCCATGCTGAAATGGGGGAGCAGATAAGCAGTTAAGGCGCCTTAAGTGAACCCAGCTGGACGAGCAGGCCCATCAGTAGCAGCACCACACCAGGCAGCCCCGCTGAGCCAACTTCAGACTCACTTAACCCTCAGACGTTCAGAAAGCAAAACACCAGTCCTTTGCTGTTTCAGCTCCCTGGCTTTCTGTGCACACTTATGTGACAAGAAAACTGGAAGAGAAATCACCCAGGCACACCTGAGACTGCAAAGAAGAAGGGTGAGTCTGACCTTGAATTTGACTCACACTCTAGGGTTTTGTGGAAGACGAAACACAACAGCTCTGACTCTCAGAGGTTTATTGACCCTTAGTTCAGTTCTGAATATCGTCAATGAAAGGGTAGGAGGAAAGTCCCTGGATTCTGTTTATAGAGAGATAATCCTGAAGTCAGGTAAAAAACAAAACAAAACTGGGTATTAAAATAGTATTAGAAGAGAAAGATAGCTTTCCAATGGGACCAGAAATAGCAGAGACGCTTCTGATATGAAACGTTTGTCACTTTAATGTCAAAGAAACATGAGAAAAGGGAACCCTCGTGCACTGCTGGTGGGAATGTAAATTGGCGCAGCCACTATGGAGAACTGTATGGTTCTTGATCAGTCGCTCAGTCGTGTCCGACTCTTTGTGACCCCATGGACTGCAGCATGCCAGGCTTCCCTGTCCTTCACCGTCTCCAGAGTTCATTCAAATTCATGTCCACTGAGTCGGTGATGCCATCTGACCATCTCATCCTCTGCCACACCCTTCTCCTTTTGCCGTCAGTCTTTCCCAGCATCAGGGTCTTTTCTAATGAGTCGGCTTTTCACATCAGGTAGCCAAAGTATTGGAGCTTCAGCTTCAGCGTCAGTCTTTCCATTGAATATTCAGGGTTGATTTCCTTTAAGATGGAAGTACCTAAAAAAACTAAAAATAGAACTACTATATGATCCAGCAATCCTACTCCTGGGTATTTTTCCAAAGAAAACAAAAACATGAAATTGGAAAAGATGTATGTACTCCCATGTTTGTGTGCATGTAGTCACTCCGTTGTGCCTGACTCTCTGCGATCTGGTGGACTATAGCCCACCAGGCTCCTCTTTCCATGGGGATTCTCCAGGCAAAAATACTGGAGTGGGTTGCCATTTCCTCCTCCAGGGGATCTTCCCACCCAAGGGATCGAACCCAGGGCTCCTGCATTGCAGGCGGATTCTTTACCATCTGAGTCACCAGCTAACCCCACCCCCATGTTTATTGCACCGTTATTTAAAATTGCCAAGATATGGAGACAACCTAAGTGCCCATCAATAGAGCAATGGATAAAGAAAGCGGTATGTATATAAATACAATGGAATACAACTCAGCCATAAAAAATACAATTGCCATTTGTGACTATAAAGATGGATCTAAAGGCTATTAGACTCAGTGAAATAAGTCAGACAGAGAAAGACAAATACCATATGATTTCACTTACATGTGGAATCTTAAAGAACAAAAACAACCCAGATTTACAGAGAACAGATTGGTGATTGCCTGAGACAAGGGCTAGGGGTGGGTAAAATGGGGAAACAGAGTCTAAAGGTACAAATTTCCAGTTATACAATAAATACCTCCTGGGGATGTAATGTACAACTTCCAAATTACTATAAATAATAATACAGTACTGCATATTTGAAAGTTGCTAAGAGAGTAAATCTTAAAAGTTCTCATCGAAAGAAAAAAATTCTGAAACTTTGTGTAGTGACGGATGTTAACCAGACTCATTGTGCTGGTTATTTCATAATATGTACAAATATTGAATCATTATGTTGTACAACTGAAACAATGTCATATTCTGTGTCAACTATACCTCCATTTAAAAAAAAAGCGCAACTTGAAGTGCATCCAATCGTTGTATAAAAATGTAATCTGGACAAAAAAGAACATAATCTGAGCCATTCTCAGTAATCGTTTACACACTTAAAACAGAGAACAACCAAATGCACAAACATTCAGCCAGGGAAGAAACGTGTATTCCAGAGAACGTAGACCAGAACTGGTTTGATTTAGATTCCCGGTAAAACCGAAAAATCAGTGAATAACAGGTGGTAAGTAAACTCTGTGAAAAGGAACAAGTGAAAGATGCAACCAAACTAGCTTCAGTTATTTTAAAAGATTTTTTACAGATTAATTTAAAAAGTAGAGAAGGCTGTGTCCTGTGTGCCATGATTTGCAATAGATGTGTAACAAAATCTCTCAGGGTCTCTTGGTCAGAGGTGACACGTGGGCTCCATGTGGAGGTGGCGGGGTCCACGGTTGACAGAACAAACTGAGTGGACTGTTGGCCCTGCATGAGCCTAAAGAGGGCTCCCCACTGTCTGGCCCTCGTCCTGTTCACTGAACTGTTTTTGCTAGCCTCCCAGTGGACACCAGAAGACCACGTATCGTGTTTATGATTGATGCCATGTTATAAGGGACTGTCAGCTCATTGGAGGGTTCCACCCAGGCGTCCACGCACGAGCTATGGGAGCTTTTGTGGGCTTCAATTTCCTTCTCTGAGTCCCAGCAACATGAGAATACCTCCTAGAGGCTTTGCGAGAATTAGACTGCACAGCAGAAGTGAAACACCCAGGAGAGAGATTCAGTAAATGTGGACTTCCTTCTAATCTTTAGAAAGGGCTGGGATTCAATATTGTCTTGATAGCTGAGACTGATAGATTAAAAATCCAAAACAAAATATAATAGAATACACACCTTATCTTAAAATAGACAAAGGGTAGCCAAGGGAGAATGAACCTAATATCAACTTTGATTAAAAAAATAGAAACGCTGGGAATGTTTTAATTGCCTACGAGTTCATGGTTAAATGGTAGCTTTTAGACTTTTCTTTTTAATGTATCTGATCCTGGATTTTTTTTTTTTTTTGCCACGCTACAGGGTTTGAGGGGATCCTAGTTCCCCGACCAGGGATCGAACCCCAGCCCACAGCAGTGAAAGCACACCGTCCTAACCACTGCACCACCAGGGAACCTCCAGATGTAGCTTTTAGAAAGATACACAATCTGAAGATACATATAGTAGGGGTGGTGTGGCGTGGAATAGGGCTGAGGGCTGGGTGTTGCAATTAGGCAGAATTTGCTCAGTGAAAGGATGCATTTCCTAAAAGAAAAAGCTGTTTGTGGATGAAATTAGTTTCCACATGAGGTCGCGGCACCTCCATTAGGCTCTCTAGGAGGAGAGTCCTCTTGTTTAAGGTCTTTCAAGGTCTCTCTCAGCAACACCTGGGGTCCCTCATTCCTGGGCTTCTCTCCCGTGGGCTCTGGTCTGGGAGAGAGGTACGTGTGGCCTTTGCCTGAGTGCTGCCTAACCGCCCGAGCTCCTGTGCAAGGAAGCTCTTCTAATTGGAGACTTGGTCTGGCAGCATCACCATGTATCATTATGATTCTGTTTCTCACCAAGATGAGGCAGTGATAAAATAAAAAGAGAGCAAGGCCCAGTTCTGGAAAGCCTGCATGTCTCAATTTCTGCTCACCGTTGAGTCACGTGGGCGTGATAACAAGTACTCAGGTAATGTCAGCACTGACCAAGAAATCGACCTGTGTTTGACAGCATCGTGGTAATCATCGGTTCAAGACACTGTATATTTATTGAGTGATCAAACTGATCTCTTCTTTTTTTTTTTGATCTCTTCTTTAAAAATACTTATTTATTTTATTTTTATTTGCTTGGCTCTGCTGAGTCTTAGCTGTGGCATGGAGAATCTTTAGGGTTAGGGTTAATTTGCAGCATGCGGGATCTAATTTCCCAACCAGGGATCGAACCTTGGTTCCCCTGATTTGGGAAATCAGAGTCTTAGCCACTGGACCACCAGGGAAGTCCCTGATGATCTCTTAATAATGAAGAATTCTGTAATTCAAATTTGATCCTGTAGGTGACCCTTTTCTTGCTTCTCCATTAGCTGAAAGTATTGTAACAATTTACAACCTAGTCTTATAAACTCACATCAGGAAGGACCATTAAGTCTTTCCTGGCACTTAGTTATTTTTGAAAATTCATATTGACCCAGATAACGTTACTTTACAAATTTTGTTGTTTACAGAAGCAAGTCATCACTGAATCATGTTTATAGTAAACACAGGCAAAAGGACAGTAACATACTTAAATAAAAGTAACACACCGCATTGAGTCTGTACAGAAATAAATTTGTTTTATATTTACAAATACAGGTACTCAAAATGGACTTTCTTTTTTTTTTTTTTAATTTATTTATTTATTTTTTCAGTGGGTTTTGTCATACACTGACATGAATCAGCAATAGATTTACACGTATTCCCCCTCCCGATCCCCCCTCCCCCCTCCCTCTCCACCCGATTCCTCTGGGTCTTCCCAGTGCACCAGGCCCGAGCACTTGTCTCATGCATCCCACCTGGGCTGGTGATCTGTTTCACCATAGATATATACATGCTGTTCTTTCGAAACATCCCACCCTCACCTTCTCCCACAGAGTTCAAAAGTCTGTTCTGTACTTCTGTGTCTCTTTTTCTGTTTTGCATATAGGGTTGTCGTTACCATCTTTCTAAATTCCATATATATGTGTTAGTATGCTGTAATGTTCTTTATCTTTCTGGCTTACTTCACTCTGTATAATGGGCTCCAGTTTCATCCATCTCATTAGAACTGGTTCAAATGAATTCTTTTTAACGGCTGAGTAAAAATGGACTTTCTTTAAATAAGGTCTTTCTTCTCATCTGCAACCATATTTAGTACATGCCAACGTTACTAAAAACAAAGCCATTTTTTAGTTAGGAGAATAAAAATGCATCACATCTGCTTTTTTTTTTTCCAAAAAAAAAAAGAGGAAATATTTTCACCATTCTTAAAGTGATCAAAAACATCCAAGTGGACTTTTAGGGAGTTTTCCAAAAGCAAAAGAAAGGGGAAGTTAAATAGAAGAGAATCTGGTACCTGAATGAATTTTTTCCCAAAATATAAAAGATTAGTTTCACAAAAATCAGAGCACAGCGTATCTCAGGGGCTCAGAATAGCTCCTGAACTATCTGGATAAGTATATCATTTGTTATACAATTTATATTGTTATAAAAGTGAATCTGGTGTTAAGGCACGAGAAGAATACAAGCTCTATAAATGAGTATATTATGATTTTCTATTGTGACAAGTTGTTATCAGCAATTTTGAATCTCAGCCCTTTGCTTGTTAAGCTTTACACTAAGCAGAGCTTCCAAATTAAGAATATATTTGAAACACTTTCTTAAATTGCCTTTAACATGAGACTCCTTGATTGAACCTAACCTGCTTTGTGCTGCCGACACTCTTGTTTTCACTGGCTAGCAGCGCCGACCCTAGACAGTGGGTCAGGAAGGTAGGAAGACACCCAAATATCCTCCCCAAATAGCTGACATACCTTTGGAGGCAGCACTGTCTTGACTACACTTCACCACAATGGCATTTTCCTGTCCAAGTCTTCTCCCACCGTGGGAAATTGTCTGTGAACAAATCTATCTTCTGGTCCACTGGGTTACCTTTTCCTCAAAATGCTGTTTACCTGGGGTTCTTCCTTCCTCTTCCCAGAAATCTATTGCCTTCAGTCTTTCTCCTCCTCCAGTTAGCTCTCTGATTGAAAACATATTGAATTTAGCATGACTTAAATATTGAATTTAACATGACTTCTTGGTGCTGTTCAGAACAGTTCTAAGTGGCAAAATATCCCCCCAAAAGAAGAGAGGGTTATGGAGGTGAATGGTACTGAGAATGAATCTGGTGTGGATATACCTGTTGCTATGAGGATAAATATATGAGAAGTATAACTGAGCTTGTAGCAGGGTCTACTAAAATATAACTTTCTGTTTTTCTTTTCTTAAAATTATTTTATTGAAGTATAGTTGATTTACTGTATTGTATTTGTTTCTGGTGTTCAGCAAATTGATTTGGTTATACATATATAAATTTATTCTTTTTCATATGCTTTTCCATTATGGCTTACCACAGGATATTGAATATAGTTCCCTGTGTATACAGTAGGACCTTATTTATTCATTCTATATATAGTAGATTACATCTGCTCATCCCAAACTTCCAGTTCATTCTTCCCCTACCTACTCCCCCTTGGAAACCATAGGTCTGTTCTCTGTGTCTGTGAGTCTGTTTCTTGTTTGTAGATAAGTTCATTTGTCATATTTTTAGTTTCTGCATATAAGTGATATCATATGGTGTTTGTCTTTCTCTGATTTTCTTCACTTGTTGTTGTTGTTGTTTAGTTGCTAAGCCGTGTCTGACTCTTTGCGACCTCATGAACTACAGCACGCCAGGCTTCCCTGACCTTCACTATCTGCCAGAGTTTGCTCAAACTCATGTCCATTGAGTTGGTTAGTATGATAATTTCTAGGTCCATCCATGTTACTGCAAATGGTATTATTTCATTCTTATGACTGAGTAGTATTCCATTGTATATGTATGTGTGTATATATATATACACACACACCCATTCCATTGTGTGTGTGTATATATACGTATATATTTATCATTTCTTTATTGATCTATGGACATTTAGGTTGTTTCCATTTCTTGACTATTGTAAATAGTGCTATACTAAACATTGGGCTAAAACATGAGTTTCTATTTTAAAAACTCAAATGGTATTTTATTATGTGAATGTTGTAAATGCATAAAACCAATAATCAAGAACAGCTTCAAATAACCTGTTGATGGCCCTTTACAGTAGTAAGCCTTGCATTGCACTGTTGCCTAGTTTCAAATTTGCAGCACTGCCTAAGTTCAATGTCAGATATCTCAGTTTGCAAAAATCCTTTGGCTCTCTCTGTATAAATAAATGAGACATTCTTTTTTCTCAATAATGATAATCACACTATTTGTAGATTGAATCAAGGGCACAGGTAGAAAACTTAATGGAAGGGATGGAAGAGAAACAGGAGTTAATGTTGATGCTTCAGGTGCTAAACCTAGGCAACTGGGGAAATTAATAAGTTCAGTTATGAAGACATAATCTATAAAATGCTAACATAATGTCCATGTTTGGTGTAGGTACAAAGAAACCAGCTGAGAAGAGAAATTCTGGGAAAGGGACATTGGGACAAAGAGTGATGCATTTGCGTGGGAAATTCCTACCTTGGAGGGTGAGATACTTAAGCAGATGTTTCATACGCAATTACAGATTTCCAATTGGAAGTTGAATAAGGCAGTAAGTAAATCGGGTGGTGCTAGTGGTAAAGAGCCCGCCTGCCAATGCAGGAGATGTAAGAGACCGAAGAAACACAGGTTTGACCCCTGACTTGGGAAAATCCCTGGAGGAGGAAGTGGCAATCCACTCCAGTATCCTTGCCTGGAGAATCCCATGGACAAAAGAGCATGGCAGGCTACAATCCATGGGGTCGCAAAGAGTCAAACACAACTGAAGTGACTTAGCACACACGCACTGGAGACAGACATTTAGCAGTCATCCACACAGATCTGATGCTTAAGGCTTTGCGTAGATAAGGGAGAATGATGACAATCCCTTTGATTTTTATAATATAATTCTTTTCATTGCCTTCTCCTCTGGTGTGTAGTCCGTTATTATGTCTCTTCTATGTCTGTCTATTTTGGTTTAGCTTACATGCTCACAGTGGGTAAGAATGTGTCTAATTCACTTTGAACAGTACACAATTCAATACCATTACTAAGCAGGCTCTCTCTGTTTTTTTTTTTTTAGTATTTATTTTTAGTTATTTGGCTGCATCGGGTCTTAATTGCGGTACGCAAATGTCTGATCTTGGTTGCAGCACGCAGGATCTGGTTCCCTGAACTGGGATCCAACCTGGGTCCTCTGCATTGGGAGTGCGGAGTCTTAGCCACTGGACCACCAGGGAAGCCCCGCCAAGCAGGCTCTTAACGTGTACATTTCTCATCCAGATCTGAGTTGGTTTGACCTGGGCTTGGGGAGGGCAGGACCCAGCTCCAGGACACAGACCATGGAGTTAAGTATGAGCAGAGAGACAGGGCTGAGAATTAAAAACCCACTCAAAAGGCAGCACTGTTGTGAAGGTCCTCCGAGGAGGCGGAATCCAGGCAGAAGACCATCGGAGGGCAAGGGAAACAGGTTAGAAAAGGAGGGCAGAAGGTTTAATGAGTAAGGAGGAAAGAGATAACATGTGATGGTTTTCTCTGAGCTCCTCCCGAGTGTATAATTTCAGAAGCTCTGACACACTCTCTTCATAGTTCACCCAGTATCTTGGGCTTTGGAGCATGCATCCGGATGTGTACCTTCCCACATGTGAATTAGGGTCTTTTTTTACAGTCAGTTGTGATTTTGACCATCTGCAAAGAACTAAATTGTAATCATCTCAATGGCAGGGACGTGTCAGAAGCACCCCTGCCCACCCCCTTCATGGTCTACCCTAGAATCCTTGAGGAACTGCCCCAGGCCTCCTGCAACCTGGGTTGAATGAAAGCAGGGTCCACTGGGTGCCCCCCAAATCAAGGACTCATTCTGCTAATATTAAACCAAGGACCTCTCCCTCGCTGTATCTTTTTCCTTCGTACCTCCAGGCAACCTCCTCACTCCCCAGCCCTCACCAAGCCTGGCTCTTAACGTGCATATTTCTCAGTCAGATCTGAGTTGGTTTGACCTGGGCTTGGGGAGGGCAAGACCTGGCCCCAAGACACAGACCATGGAGCTGAGTGTGAGACAGGGCCCTGGAGGAGGATGTTAGAGAAAGCCATCGCATGTTATCTCTTTCCTCCTTACTCATTAAACTTTCTGCCCTCCCTTTCTGACTTGCTCCGCTTGCCCTCACAGTCCAGGTCTCCTCCGGCTGGGTTTGCAGCTTTCTCTGACACAGCACTTTCTCTGAAAAACCCTGCTTCAGGCTAATTGGGCCCCGGGTTGAGAATTTCTGCACTTTTGCACAGGCAGGCTTGCCCAATGCATCCCAGAAAGAGATCTGGTCCTTCTCGTGGTTGTCCACACCCTTGGCTCTGGCCTGTTCATCCCACATCTCTGACACCCTTGCCCCACTTCCTCTACTATGAAGGAGAGTGAAAAGCTAAAGGTTGAAACAGTTACATCCTGTTTTAACAGGTGTATGATCATTAGCAAATAAACATAATAAAATATAATTCAAGTGCATGAATAAAAACAGCTCACCTTTGGGTGGATATAGCTTTGGGGTTAAAGAAAAACTTTTTTGCATAAAATTAGAACCAGTTGCTGTGTTTTTAGAAAAGGCTTTGCTTTGCCAAGCAAATTGGCAGAGATGTTCTTGCAATAAAAGGACCACATCCTAATATCTTTTCCTAGCTCCGACCTATAAAAGGCGGTCTCTATGGCGTTTCCAAACATCAGGGAATTATAACTTCCTCCCATCACACCACCAACGTTGTTAGGAACAGAAAGAGACAAGCCAACATCTTTATTAATTTTTTTTGAATGAATTGTTACTGAACACATGTCAAGTGTTAGAATTGGGCTAAGCACTATGAGAATTACAGTTGCATAGATGGACTGATCCCTGGTCCTCAGGCGCTCACAATCCAGCGGGGGAAACCAGACATGTACATTTAGCCACACTACAAAGCAGCATGTCATAACTGCCATGGGAGTCAGTGGTGGGGAATTCACGTGCCATGGGTTTTCAGAGGAGGGAGAGAGCATTTCTGGCTTAATAGCGGAAGTTCACGTTGAGCTTGCCTCTTGCTTATTCAGTAACTATTGACTGGGTGTCTCTGGGGACTGGGGACTGTGCTCATTGTTGGGGGACACAAGAGTGGGCAAACAGCCATGGCCCCATGGCTTGCATGAGAGCCTAGAGAGAAAATAGACCTTAAAAGATCACACAATAGGGGGGGTGTGGGATGGATTGGGAGGTTGGGATTGACATTCATACACTATTGATTCTATGGACAAAATAGATAGCTAATGAGAACTGACTGTATAGCACAGGGAACTCAGTGCTGTGAAGATCTAAATGGGAAGGAAATCCAAGGAAGAGGGGATATATTTATACGTGTAGCTTATTCACTTTGCTATACAGCAGAAACTAACAGTGTAAAGCAATTATGAAAAAGTGAAAATTAGTCACTCAGTCATCAGTCCAACTCTTTGTGACCCCATGGACTGCAGCCCACCAGGCTCCTCTGTCCATGGAATTCTCCAGGCAAGAATACTGGAGTGGATTGCCATTTCCTTCTCCAGGGGATCTTCCCGACCCAGGGATCGAACCCAAGTCTCCCACATTTCGGGCGGACTCTTTACTGACTGAATCATCAGGGAAGCCACTATACTCAATGTTGATTTTCCTTCCTATGAAGAGCTTGTCTCAGCCCCTTCCTCTTCCTCTCAGGAGTGAGTTGCCAGACAGCAAGTGTTCTCATGGATTCCCAGCAACTAAACTCCAATTTTAAAAATCACACAATATATAATAATAACTTATGGTAAGTTGAAGGAAGGAAGTAGTGGGAGTTAAGAGGGCTCAGGGGAGGGGGTCAGGTCAGGGAAGAATTCCCTATGGAAGCGATGTGACAGCTGAGATCTATAAATGAGTAGGAGTTAACTGGGGGGAAAAAGAGAAGAAAAGCAAGAAGAGAGGAGAAGGGAATAGGCATTACTGTCAAAGGGAACAGCACACGCAATGTTCTTAATGTAAAAATAAGCCTGGTGACTTACATGTTTGAAATGCCCCATGTAGCAAAAAATAATAGGGAAGAGGGAAGAACAGGAAGAGACTGGAGTCAGGCCACTCAGGACCTGGGGAAGTAAGCACTTTGGTCTTGATCCCAAGAGCAATGAGAATCTACTGAAGGAATTTAAGAAGAAGAGAGACAGGACTTCCCTGGTGGTCCAGTGGTTAAGACCCCACCTTCCAATGCAGGGGATGTGGGTCTGATCCCTGATCGGGGAACTACCAAAAAAGAAGAGGAGAAACAATCAGATTCATCTGTTTAAACACTCTTCTGGCCACTTTGCCAGGAATGATTATTTCTAGAGCTGCAGGGTGGGTGCAGAAGACAATTCCACTACAGGCAATTACACTGGTCCAGGCAGTGGATGACGATGGCATGGGAGGAGAGAAGTGGGTGGATGGGAGAGACAGGTGGGAGTAAAAAGCTGGTACCAATTCTTAGTGGTAGGCTGCAAGAATATGGAAGCCTTTATTCTCAATTCTGATTTTCCTTCCTATAAAGAGTTTGTCTCAGCCCCTTCTTCTTCCTCTCAGGAGTGAGTTCCCGGAGAGCAAGCATTCTCATGGACTCCCGGCAATGATTGAGATGAACATGCCCCTTGGGATTGGGATGTGAGTGGGTATGCTTTCTATATAGCCGGGAGCCAAAGCCATCTGGCTCTCACTGAATTCAATCCTCAACTCTATCAGTAAAGCCGATCTCCTAGTCTTCATAAGTCCTCTTCATTTTATTTCTCAAGTTTTTCACAACTTAGGAAGAGAGATACTGTTTATCAGGGAATCCTTTGAAACTCTCAATAGACTGGAGGTGGGACATCCTTAATGGATGAATCAGATTTTGACAGAAACAGAAGGGAAAACATTACAGATACGAGGACAGCCTAAGGAGAGAGGAAAAGGATAGAAAAACCTACAAGGCATGAGGGTGGAGAAGGGAGTGAACTAATCTGGCTAAAGCTGAAGATCTATGTGGAGAAGTTGCTACTATCAGGCTGAAAAGATTGAATCGAGATTATGGAAGGTTCCGAGGGACGTGCTAAAAATTTTGGACTTTATAAACAAAGGAAAGTTATTAAGGTTTTCAAGCAGGTGGCCTGAGCTAAACAGCTTGTGGTGTGTTGGTAGGCTGAGCATGGAAACTAGTTAGGAAATTATTACAAAGTCCTGAACTAGTGCGGGAATGATAAAGAAGGAACAAATACAGACATGTGAAGGAAGAATTAACACGTTTTTCTTAAAAGATGAGATGTGATGGGTGACAAACAAGATGAATTTAAGATGGCTCTAGGGTTTGCATTCTGGAGGCTGAGAGAACAGGAGTACCATGTGGATGCTGGGAAGAAAATGATAAATTCAGTTTTAGACACGGCAGGAAAAGGACAGTTGTGGGGGACAAAAGACCAAGTGAGGGACAGACAAGTGTATGCATCAGCATGCGGAGATGGCACTGAACCTCTGTCAGCTAAGGGCATCTCCCTGCCCAATGGTTACAACACACACTGTCCCAGGTGGGGGGGTCCTAAGGCGATTGTTGGTCTAGAGGGCTTGAAGCATTCACAAGCTGAGTTTACCGTCCAAGAACACGAGAAGACAGAAGAAGACAGTTGTCTCGTCCAGACACAGGAATAAATTTTATTTAATGGGTTAATATTTAAAAGTCAGGAATTGATTTTTAGCAAAGATATCAAGCCTGAAGGGGGAAAGAATAGTCTTGGAAAACTGGATATCAACATGCCAGAGAATAAGATTGTACCTTTACCTTACATCGCATATAGAAATTAACTCAAAATGGACAAAGACCAAGATTTAAAAGCTAAAACTGTAAAACTCTTAGAAGAAAACAGAGAGGCAAATCTTCGTGACCTTGGATTTGGCGGTAGTTTCTTTAAAATGACACCAAAAGCAGGCAACAAAATAAAAATAGATAAATCAAACTTGATTAAAATTAAAAACTTTTGTGCCTCAAAAGACATTATCAAGAAAATAAAATGACAGCCCACTGAGTGAAAGAAAATATTTATAAATTGCATATCTGACAAGGGTTCAATATCTGGGTTGTTTGTTTATTTATTTTTTTTGGCCACGCCATGCGACTTGTAGGATCTTACTTCCCCAATCAGGGACTGAAACTATGGGAGCAGAGAGTCCTAACCAGTGGACTGCCAAGGAATTCCCTGGGTTATATTTTTTAAAATTCCCAGAACTCAACCACAAAAAGATAACTGAGCTAATTTAAAAATAGGCAAAGGATGTGAACAAACATTTCTCTAAAGAAGACATGCAGATGGCCAGTAAGCGCATGAAGCAATGTTCATTCAACACCACCAGTCATCAGGGAAATGCAAATCCAAACCACAGTGAGAGAGCACTCCACACCTACCAGGGAGGTATGATAAAGCACGAATCCTTGTACATTTCTGATTGGAATATAATATGGTGTAGACATTGGAAAACAGTTTCTAAAAAAAATTAATCATAGAATTACCAAACGACCCAACAATTGCACTTCTAGGTGTATACCTAAAATAATTGGAAGTAGGGACTCAGATACATACACCAATATTCACAGCAGCATAACTCACAATAACCAAAAGGTGGGAGCAACCCAAGTGTCCCTCACAGATGAATGGGTAAACAGAATGTGGTACAGCCATACGACAGAGAATAGCAGTCAGGCTTGAACAGGAATGAACTTCCGATATCTGTTACAGTATGAATGAACTTAGAAGATACTATGTTTAAGGAAACAAGTCAGAAACAGAAGGACAAATCTGGTATGATTCCACATAGATAAGATACCTAGAAAAGGCAAATTCACACAGACAGACAGTAGACTAGGGGTTACTCAGGTGTGAGGGAATGGGAATGGGAAGTTACTGCTTAATGGATACAGAATTTTGTTTGGAGTGATAAAGTTTTGAAAACAGTGGTGATGGCTGCACAACATGGCACTAAAAGTGGTTAAAATAGCAAATATTCTTACCACAAAAGGCCAATAATAGTTGAATAACTAGATAAATGTAATAATTATATTTTTATTTTTTAAATTATTTTATTTTTTCCTTTTCTATTTTTAGTTGGAAAATAATTGCTTATAATGTGCTAGTTTCTGCTGTGGTAATAATTATAACTGTCCTTTACTGACTGCTTTCTGCATGCCAGGAGCTTTACAAGTATTATCTAATGTAATCTTTGTAATAGCCCTATACGGGAGATGTTATTATTATCCCCATGTTATGCGTAAGGAAACTGAGGCTAATAGAAGTTAAATGATTTTCCCAGAGTCACAGAGCTGGTAAATAGTGTAAAAGTAAAATGATTTCAAGTCACTTAGGGAGAAATCAAAGGAATTCTGCTTTCTTTTGTTGTTGTTACAGTTAAATTTTTGTATCTAAAAATAATATTTTTAAGAAAATAATATTAATAAGACTATAATTCTAAAAACAAGGTGGTTATAGAACAACAATGAAATACCAATTTCTGCCTCTTTTAAAAAAAAAATTATTTATTTTATCTAGCTGCATCAGGTCTTAGTTGCAGCATGCAGCATCTTTTGTTGCAGAAGCGCACAGGCTTTAGATCACTCCAGTTCAGCTGTGGCACCTCGACGGCTTACTTGCTCCAGGGCATGAGGAAGGTTAGTTTTCCAATCAGGGATGGAACCCTTGATCCCTGCACTGGATTCTTAACCACTGGACCACCAGGGAAGTCCCCCAATTTCTGTGTGTGTGTGTGTGTGTGTGTGTGTGTATGTTAGTCACTCAATCCTGTCCTACTCTGCAACCCCATGGACTAAAGCCCACCAGACTCCTCTGTCCATGGAATTCTCCAGGCAAGAATACTGGAGCGGGTAGCCTTTCCCTTCTCCAGAGGATCTTCCTGACCCAGGGATTGAACCCAAGTCTCCTGCAATCCTGGCAGATCCTTCACATCTGAGCCACCAGGGAAGCCCAATTTCAGCTTATTTAATTGCAAAGATTTAAACCTGTGTAATAGCTGATGTTTCTGAGGATGTAATGAATTGGAAACCTTTGAACAGCGATCTGGCAATGTAAATCAGTACAATCCTTTTAGAAAGCCATTTCACAAGATAAACCAGAACACTGAACAATCATTTCCAAAGTAGTTCTACTTCTGGAAATGGATTCTAAATGAGATTCTACATATAGAGAGAAAGTTTACTATGCAAAGGTATTAATTGAAGCATTGTTTAAAAAATGGTTAAAAAAAAAAAAAAAGAACTGTTTGATACAGCCCTGGGTTCCTCAGGAAGCTCATATTATTTTTTTAAATAAAATGTTTAAAATCCTTATTTTTATAAGATCCGTATTTTTTTTAAGAATAAAAAAAGGTAAAAAAAATTGAAAGCAGTCTAAACTGCTCAAAAATTTTTGAATACATTATTATATATATTTATTCAGCAGAATAAATTTCTTAGAATATCACTTATATAATATGGAAAGTACCTTTTTACAACACTAAGTTTTAAAAGTTAGATTAAAAATTGGATGTCCATTATGAGTGTGGTTCAGAAAAAAATAGTATACAGAAGAGAAAAATAACTTGAAATAAATCAACAAAAAATTTCAAATGAGATTATCTTTCAGTGGTGGAATTCCATAATATACTGTGGTTCTTCCACTTTTATCTATTTCTCATATATTCTAAAATGAGCATATATTACATTACAATTGTAAAACAAACTTTTAAAAAAAGAATAGTTCAAAAGGATCAAATCCATAGTCTTCTTCTGGATTAGTGAGTGAAATAAAAGATTTTCTTTTCTCATCTTCAAAGATGGTATGTTCTTTCTATTACATCTTAAGAGCTCTGGTGTGATTAAAAAGACTGATAAATGACCAAGAAATCATGGGTCATCAACGACGACTCCCTGAGGAATGAGCAGAAAGCCCTAAGCCTTGAAGTTAGCATTAAACTAATGTAAAAAATTAGTCATGTTAATCCACCCAAATTACATACACGGTACTTCATTTATTGCTTAGTTATGTAAAGACTCAGTACACCAGTGCAGCAAAATTGAAACAAGTTTTAATAACAAACAGCAATGGAGGTTTCACTAAGTGAGGCAGAGATTCGACCGGAAAGATTTTGAAATGATTAAAATATTGCAATGAGCTGAAGACAATGCCAACACAGGAAAGCCCTTGGCTGATTTACAGCCAGATCACCCCCTGTTGGGGTTGGCACATGTGCCTCAGGTGACCCTGGAAGAGACCTGGCTGAGACGTGGGACAGAGCTAATGACTCCATCAAGCTGAGACCAGGGTAAAATTAGATGGACCCTTATACTAAATGGACGTCACAAATTTGTGATTCCGTCTGCGTGAGATTTTATTTCTACCTCAGGCTCTGTCCTGTGTCAAAATTTGCCAGTGATTTTTATGAATCCCTTGACAATTTTACACAGATCCAAATGATGCCTCTGTCTTCTTAATATCCCTATTTAGCCATTAGATTTTGATGGATCAATTTAATTTTTAATATTGAGCATATTCTATATTTTAGACCAGGGAGTATAAAGCCATTTGGCAGTTAATGAGTTTCATCATTACGTACAAGCCTGTGAACAGTGTCTTATTTAAATTGGGCAAACGTTAACAACCATACCCAGAACATTTTTAAAAAATACTCTATGGCATATGGCAAAGTTTCATGGTAGATGTGAAAAAAGAAAAGGAAGAGAGAATTGACAGTGGGGAGGCCAGAAGGAGACATCTCCTCAGCTTACTCTTTTACTGGAAGGAAGTTCTGTGGGTCAGGGGAGGCAGGTGGGCATGGAGCGGACCTCCTAGTTGTATCCATCTTTCCTATAGATTTATCACAGTACCCGAGGTGCTACCATTACCGTTTTCCCCTGGAGTCTTGAAAGCTAATCATGTTTATGGTTCTGCTTTGAAGATTGCAAAGCGCCTCTGGGAAGACTTCTTTTCTAATATCTCCAAGCAGGCATTCTAACCAGTTGATCGAGATTGACTGGAGGACCTTTAATGGAAGAGGTTTGGGTTTCCGTTCTGCCTGGCCACTTACTGAGAATGACCTGGGGCGGGTTATCTTCTCCAAGACTCAGTTTCTCTAATTATAGAACAAGGATAATAATATTTACTTCGAAGGGCAGTTGTAAGGAGAAAACAGACGTAAAATAACCACAACAGATGCTACCTGGGCTTCCTTGGTGGTCCAATGGATGGGAATCCGCCTGCTAGTACAGGGGACACGGGTTCGACCCCTGGTCTGAGAAGATTCCACAAGCCCCGGGGCAACTAAGCTTGTGCACCACGAATGCTGAAGCCTGTGCGCCCGAGAGCCCGCAGCAAGAGAAGCCGCTGCAGTGAGAAGCCCACACACTACAAATGCAGAAACCCTCACAGCCACAAAAATCCAGCGCGGTCATAAATAAATAAATGATACCTCTCTCAGCACAGCCACATGGGCCAGTGGGAAACTCTTAGCTCCTGACTGAGTTTCAGCAGCTCATATCACGTGCGTCTCCAATAGAAGAGTTTTTAATCTAGAGGCCTCCAAGCCTGGAAAGGTAGAGATATGTTTGTGTCGTAAAATGAGATAAGTAAGTAAGTGTAGTTGCCCAGTCGTGTCCGACTCTTTGTGACCCCATGGACTGAAGCATGCCGGGCTTGCCTGTCTTGCCCCATCTCCCTGAGTTTGCTCAAACTCATGTCCATTGAGTCAGTGATGCTATCTAACCATTTCATCCTCTGCCTCCCCCTTCTCTTTTTGACTTCAATCTTTCCCAGCATCGGGGTCTTTTCCAATGAGTTGACTCTTCGAATCAGGTGGCCAAAGTATTGGATTTTCAGCTTCAGCATCAGTCCATTCAATTAATATTCAGAGTTGATAATACTGCAAGGAGATCCACCCAGTCCATCCTAAAGGAAATCAGTCCTGAATATTCATTGGAAGGACTCATGCTGAAGCTGGAGCTCCAATACTTTGGCCACCTGATGGGAAGAACTGACTCATTAGAAAAGACCCTGAAGCTGGGAAATATTGAAGGCAGGAGGAGATGGGGACGACAGAGGATGAGATGGTTGGATGGCATCACTGACTCAATGGACATGAGTTTGAGCAAACTCTGGGAGATAGTGAAGGACAGGGAAGCCTGGCATGCTGCAGTCCATGGGGTCGCAAAGAGTCGGACACAACCGAGCGACTGAACAACAACAAAGCTTTAGGATGGACTGGTTGGATCTCCTTGCAGTCCAAGGGACTCTCAAGAATCTTCTCCAGCACCACAATTCGAAAGCATCAATTCTTTGAAGCTCAGCTTGCTTTATAGTCCAACTCTTACATTCATACATGATTACTGGAAAAACCATAGCTTAGGCTAGACAGAGCTTTGTTGGACCAACACTTTAGAGACCGTGATTTAGGAAGTCTAAGAGGCTTTGGAGGTCAAGAGTATAGATTCTGGAGTCAGACTGCCTGACTGGGTTCAAATGCCAGCTCCCTGGCTTACTGTGTGTGTCTGTGAGCAAGTCATCCATCTTCTCTGACCTAAGACTCTTCATCTATAAAATTATGATGATAACAGTAACCTACCTCAAATAATTGTTAATGGGATAAAATTAGTAAGCGTGGGGTAGAGCCTAGCATCTGATATTTTTAAAAAGCAGTAGATCATGAGATGCAGCTGAGCTAAAATCACTTTGCTACAAAGCTCTTTTTAATTAGCTTGCAACCACTGGCCCTTAATGTAATTTCAGAACTAGAAACAGAAGATTCAGGGACATCAAAGAATAATTTTTGGCAAATGACTGATCGCTGACAAGGAAGATAAAAATGAGGAGGCATTGCTTTTTGATCATGCCTTATATGGATACATTTATGAAACACTGGACAATTTTCAAGGTAAACCATTTACGTCAAGAAGCACAAAGTCAAAAGATTGGAAGGAAAACCGAAAATTACAGGATTGCACTTGACAAATCAGAAGTAAATGAATCATTGCCAGAAAAGTTTAACACTGCTTGATTTGGACACTGAAGTCAAGGGAAGAAGATATACCCATCTTAAAATGGAGAGAATTCCATAAATTAGATCCAGATGCATTGAGAGCTTCATACCTGTATATTACAAATAGACCAGCTCCTCTAAGAGTCAGAAATTGAAAGTAGACAATATGTAGAGAGGAGATTTCTGTACTTTTAGCAACTTAGTATGTTATCCATACTTAAAAAACTCAGAGACTCTGTCGGGCATTTCTTACAGCTTCTCTTCCTTGTTTTTTAAAATTGCCCTTTCCAAATTCCTTTCTCTTCTTCTTGTGTACCATTGTTTACTGGTCTAAGCTACTGTAACATCAAAACCCATCGAAAACCATGGCATCTAGGTATTTACACAACATATTTTAATTGAAAACTTTTGTGGCAAAAACTATAGATTTACATGCAGTTGTCTGAAATAATACAGAGAGTCTCTTTATCCTTTATCCAGTATTCCCTAATGGTAGCACTTTGCAAAATTATACTACAGTATTATGACCAGGTAATTGACATGGCTACAATCCACTGAACTTATTCAAATTTCCCTAACTTTATTGATACTCATTTGTTTGCATTGCTGTGTGTTTATTAAGTTCTATACAATTTTATCATCTGAATAGGCTCATCTATCTGCTACCAGAGTCAAAATACTGAATATTCCAACCACAAGGATGCCCCTTTAAACCACATCCATCTCCTTCCTGCCCTACCCCACCCCCAGTCCCAAGTCCCCTACCCTGACATCTATCTTTCTCCCATTTCTAAAATTTTTTCATTTTTTGAAATGTTACATAAATGGAATCATCCACTGTGCAACCTTTGGGTACTGGCTTTTTTCAGTTAGGATAATTCCCTGGAGAGTCTTTCAAGTTGTCCTGGGTATCAGTAGTTCATTCCTTTTTATTGCTAAGTGGTAGGAAGGATGTTCCACAGTTTATCTGACCATTAACCTATGGGAGGACATCTCGGCTGATTCCAGCTTCTGTCTATTACAAAGAAGATTTCCATGAACATTCATGTATAAGTTTTTGTGTCAATATAACTTTTCATTTTTCTGGGATAAATGCCCAGGAGTACAATTGCTGGATCATAAGGCAATTGCATGTTTAGCTTTCTGAGAAATTGCCAAAATGTTTTCCAGACTGGCTATATTTTTTACATTCCCACCCACAATATACAAGTGATCCAGTTTCTCTATATCCTCACAAGCATTTAGTGTTGAGATTTCTTAATTTTAGTCATCCTGGTAGAGATGTAGTGATATCTTGTTGTAATTTTGATTTGCATTTCCCTGAGGGCTAATGATGTTGAATATCTTTCATGTGGTTATTCACCATCTGTATCTCCTCATCAGTGAAAGATCTGTTTGCGTCTTTTCCCTATTTTCTAATTGACCTTTTTTTTTATTTTACAGTTGAATTTTGCAAGTTCTCTGAGTGTGTTTCATATACTAGTCCTTTGTCACACATGTGATTTGCAAATACTCATTCCCAGTCTGTAGTTTATCTTTCCATCATTTCAACATGATCTTTCGCAGAGGAAATGTTTTCAATTTTGATGAAGTCTGCTGATCTATCAGTTTTTCCATTTATGTATTGTGCTTCTGTGTCAAGTCAAAGAGCTCTTTGCCTAGCCCTAGACCAAGATCTTCTCTTATGTTTATACCTAAAATATGTTACAGTCTCACATTTTACATTAAATCAGTGATCCGTTTTTAGTTCATTTTTGCATAGGTGTAGAGTTTAGGTCAAACTTGGTTTATTTGTTTATTTTTTGGCCTCTGAATGGCCAGTTGCTCCAGTGACATTTGTTGAAAAGGCTCTCCTCCCTCCATTGAATTGCTTTCTCACTTTTACCAACAATCAATGACTAAAAAAAAAACAAAAAAAACAATCAATGACTGTATTTCTGTGGCTCTATTTCTGGAATCTTTATTCTGTTCCATTGCTGCGTCTATATCTCTACCTATTACTGTAGCTATACAGTAAGCCTCAATATAGGGTGAGTGATTCCTCCACTTGATTCTTGCCAAGATGGTTTTAGCTGTTCTAAGCCCATGACTTTCTTTATAGATTTTAGAATAAACTTCTCTATGTGTGCAAAAAAATCTTGCTGGGATTTTGATAGGAATTGTATTAAGTCTATAGGTCAGTTTGGGGAGAACTGATGCTTTAAATATGTTGGACTTTCTAGCTATAACCACATATGTGTATTCATTTATTAAGATCTCCTTGGATTTCTTCCAATAAGTTTTGTAATGTTCAGCATACAGATCATGCTTTATGTATATTTAAATATTTTTGCTTTATTTGAGTGATTATAAGTGGCATTAGGTTTTAAGTTTGATTTCTGTAAGTTCACTGTCAAACTGAGACGCTATGTTTTGTGTGTGTGTTGATCTTATATATTAAACCCTTGCTGAACTTATTAGTTCTAAAAGATTTTTCTGTAGACTTCTTGAGGTTTGACATAGACAATCATGTTATCTGCAAATAGAGGTAATTTTATTTCCTCCTTTCTGTCTACCTTTTTAAAAAATTTATTTTTCTTGCTTATTGCAATGGACAGAACTTCCAGGACTATGTTGATAAGAGTAAGAGTAGACTTTTTTGCCTTGTTCCTGATTTTTTTCTTTATTCATTTTTATTTTATTAAATTAAAAAAAAATTGTTTTTGGCTATGCCGCGGGGCATGCAGGATCCTAGTTCTCCAACCAGGGATCAAACCCATGCCCCCTGCAGTGGAAGAGCAGAGTCCTAACCACTGGACCACCAAGGAAGTCACTGTTCCCTGATCTTAGAGAGAAAGCATTCATTCTTTCATCACTAAGTGTGTTATTAGCTCTAGGGTATTTTGTAGTTGCTATTTGTTAAGTTTAGATACCGCCCTTCTATTTCTAACATTCTAAGAGTTTTATCATGAATCAGTTCTGGGATTTACCAAATGACTTTTCCTACATAAAGTTGATATGGTTATACGATTTTTTCTCTTCAGCTTGTTGATCTGGTGCATTATCTTTATTTATTTAGAAAAATTTTAATTGGAGTATAGTTACTTTACAATGTTGTGTTAATTTTTAATTTATTTTTGAATGTTGAACCAGCTTTGTATACCTAGAATAAATTTCATTTGCTCATGGTTCATAATTCTTTTTCTGAGAGATGTTGTTCTGTTTTTTGTTTTTTTTCTTTTACTGACTTTATCTGCTTTTGTTATCAGGGTAATACTGGCTTCATAAAATTAGTTAGAGAATGTTCTCTCCTCTCCTATTTCCTTGTATAAAATTGGTCTTAATTCTTCTTCAAGTGTTCGGTAGAATTCTCTAGTAAAACTATCTGATCCTGAAGATTTTGGGGGCGGGGTGAGGTGGAGGAGGAGAAGGGTAGTTTTAAAAAATAGATTTTTTTTTTTAGAACAGTTTAGATTTATAGGAAAGTTAGATGGTACAGAGAGTTCCCATGTACCCAGTTCCTATTATTAATATCTTACATTAACATGGTGCATTCGTTATAACTAATGAACAATATTGATACATTAATATTAACTAAAGTCTATACTTTATTCAGAAGACCTTAGTTTTGACCTAGTGTCCCTTTTCTGTTCCAGAACCCCACCTAGGGGTCACCACACTGTGTTTGTCATGTCTCCTTATGCTTTCTCTTGACTCTAACAGTTTCTCAGATTTATTTGTGATGAGTTTAAAAGTTTTGAGGAGTACTGGCCAGATATTTTGTAGGATTTCCTTCCATTGGAACTATCTGATGTTTTTCTCACGACTAGAGTGAGGTTATAGGTTTGGGAGAGGAGGAACACAGAGGTAAAGTACCAGCTTCATCACACCTTGTCCGCGTTATTAATACATATTATCCACACCATTTATCACTGTTGATGTTGACTTTGACCACCTGGCTGAGGTCTTGTTTGCCAGCCTTTTCCACTGTAAATGTAAACCCTTACTTTTCATGTTACTTTTTGGAAAGAATTTACTACGTGTAGCCCAGGACTTCCCTGTTGGTCCAGCGGTTAAGAATCCACCTGTCAGGGCAGGGAACACAAGTTTGACCGCTGGCCTGGGAAGATCCCACCTGCCTTGGGGCAACTAAGTGCGTGTGCCCACACTAACTGAGCCCACACTATAGAGCCGGCGCTTGGAAACAAGAGAAGCCACTGCAATGAGAAGTCCATGCACCACAACCAGAGAAAGCCCACCCACGCCGCCAAAGACCCAGCTCAACCAAAAGTAAGAAATAAACTAAATCTAATACAAAGAATTTATTATGTGTAGCCACTTAAGGAGGAGTTATGCTCCTTCCCAGTTGCCTTGCTGGCAGAGTATTTGTATAAATTATTTGGAATCATACATGGAAGATTTGTCTCTTCTCCCCTTTTTATTTATTTTTTCACGGTGGCAGATTTTCCTTAATGCATCCACCTTCTCACAAGTCACTGATGGCAGACATGAGATCGCTGTCCAGGTGAAAGCACCCATTATCCTCTCTTGGTTGTGGGATGCTTGGATACCTAACAACCACTTCACTTTATAGGTGCGATATGGCCCGAGATCCTTAGTGAAACGGAAGTGAATACAGACTCATCAGGATGTCAGGGTGTCATGGCGCAGGCGTTGGTCTAGGAATCGGGAGGCTGCAGCTGGACTGCTTTGGACTCTAATGAGCTACTTGACCTTGGGGAAGTCAGACTCTGCAAGATGGTATGTTCACATGCAAACAGGAGAACTGAAACCGATCAGCCCTTCCGATTCTAAAAATATCCACGTGTTGCAAAGCCACAGCTAGGTTCAGAGTGGTTAGCTGATCACTGCAGGCGCAAGCGCTGCGGTTTTCCCTGACCAGCGCAGACCCGGGGTGGCCTTGCGCTTGGCCCTGCTTCACGGTTCCATAGCCATGTCGCTGTCCTTCCCTTTCGGTGCCTATTACTACACTGTCATTAACCTCATCAAGCTTCCATACCTCGACCACCACAACACTATCCTGGGGAGTATCCCAACTCCCATCTCTTCCCCAGCACTTCAGCACACACCCTGCAGTAAGTGTTATCCTGAGAACTGCAGGTTAGAAAACAGCTACTCCAGGATTTCCCACACTGTGTTTTTGTTTTTTGGGTTTTTTGGCAGGAGACTTGGGTTTGATTAATTAATTTTTATTGAATTAATTAATTTTTATTGAAATTAATTTTTTTATTGAAATTAATTTTTATTGAAATATAGTTGCTTTAAAATGTTGTGATAGTTTCTACTGTCCAGCAGAGTGGATCAGCTACACATATACATATATCCTCTCCCTTTTGGACTTCCTTCCTGTTCAGGTCACCACAGTGCATTGAGTAGAGTATGCTGTGACATAAACTGTGTTCTTTTTAATAGTGGTTATGCTCACACAGATAAACCTGAATTTGTGGTCAACTGCTTTTGAAAATTCTGTATTCCTCCCAGAGATTTACAACTCATGCTTGTATATTCAAGCATGTTCCTTGCATCATGCTTTACCACCACCTATGAGTCAGGTCTTAAGACTGCTAAAAAAAACAACAGGATGTAATTTTTTAAATATTATAAAATATTTCTACACATATACTTTTTTTTAAAAAAATAACATGTATGTGGGGTAAAAATGACTCTGAGAAGTCTTGTTATAGGGAAACCCTCTTAATGTTTAACCCAGAGTTCCTCAAATGAATTTGACCACAAAGCTTTTTTATTGTTGTTGCCACAAAATACCAATAACATATCTTAGAAGTAATGTGCTGAAGAACATGGTTGGAAAGTGCTGACCAGCCCATCTTCTAGATGAGGGAATTTTATCAATTGTGCAAGGTCACAGGGCTACTTAGTAATACTTGTTGTTGTTGTTGTTTAGTTGCTAAGTCATTTCTGACTCTTTTGTGACCCCATGGACTGTAGCACGCCAGGCTCCTCTCTCCATGGGATTTCCCAGGCAAGAATACTGGAGTGGGTTGCTGTTTCCTTCTCCAGGAGACCTTCCCGACCCAGGGATCAAACTCCTGTCTCCTGCATTGGCAGGCGGATTCTTTACTGCCAAGTCACCAGGGAAGCCCATTTAGTAGCATAGCTGGGACTAAAGCCCAGGTTTTCCAAATTCCTGATGATCCAGCATCATACCACACCACTATCTATGAGTCAGGTCTTAAGACTGCTGAAAAGCAACAGGAAGTGGTTTTTAAAATATTACAAAATGTTTCTACACATATGTTTTTTATAACATTATGTGGGGTAAAAAAGGTATTAAACACCCATTACCCAGCTGAAGAAGTAGAATATTATCAGAACCTCAGAAGTCCTTAGAAAGCTCTACCTAATTGTACCATCTTGCATTTATCATTCATTTGCTTTTCTTTCTAATTTTACTGCATATATATAAATATACCCCTAAAATACATTACACTGTGCATATTTTGAACATTTAATTAATACAACTATACTAGTCTTTTGTGACTTGTAAAGTTTTTGCTAGTTAGTTTTGTGAGATTCAGCCATGTCAATAAGTATGGCTAGAATTCCTTTGTATATATATATATATATCACATATATATATGTCATATATATATATCACACACACACATATATATATATATCACATATATATATATATCACATGCATTTATTTATTCAGGGATTTCTAGGTAGTGATAGTGGTAAAGAACTTGCCTGCCAATGCAGGAGTTGTAAGAGACGCAGGTTTGATCCCTAGGTCGGGAAGATCCCTGAAGGAGGGCATGCAACCCACTACAGTATTCTTGCCTGGAGAATCCCATGGACAGAGGAGCCTGGCAGCCTATGGTCCACAGGGTCACAAAGAGTCGGACACAACGAAGTGACTTAGCACGCATTTATTTATTCTCCTGTCAATTGATATTTGAGATGATTCCTTCTCTTTTTATTTTGGTTTAGCGTAAGCAGTGTTGTATGAATTATCTTCCATGTACACATGTGTGCGAGCACATGTGTTAGTGTTTCTTTAGGCTATAACCTCAGAGAGAAGTTGCTGAGTTGTTAATATAAAATATACCACCTTCACTTCTACTAGATAATATGAGATAGTGTTCAGTTCACATCCTCACCAGTAGCGTATGAGGATTTCCATTGTTCCACATCTTTGGCAGCAATACCTTGGCAGGTTTTTTTTCAAGTTTATATTATAGAAAATTTCAAACATAAACAAGAATTATATTATAAGCATTCTTCAGCTTCAACACTTACTGACCCACAGCCGATCTTCCATGGGCCATCCTGGAGTATTTTAAAGCTAATTCCAGACGTAGTATCACTTCATCTGTAAAAATTTCAGAATGTACCCTTAAAAAGATTCTACCTTTAAAAGCTGAGGTGAGACTTACACGCAGTAAAGTACACAAATCTTAAGATTACAGCTCAGTAAATGAGTTTTCTCACATACCCACAACTGGGAAACTACCACCCAGATCAACACTTAGAATGCTTTCAGTTCACCCAGAAGGTTCCTTTAAGAACCTTCCGAAGACCTAATAAAATACCTTATAAAAACACAAGAACAAGAGCACTGTCACACCGAAAATTGGATAGCAATTCTTTTTTAAAGTATTTATGTATTTTTGGCTGCCTTGGGTCTTAGTCGTGCAAGTGGAATCTTTGTTGTGGCACTTGGGCTTCTCTAGTTACGGTTGAGGGCTTCGTTGCCCCAGGGCATGTGGGGTCTTAGTTCTCTAACCAGGAATCAAACCTGTGTCCCCTGAATTGAAAAGCAGATTCTTAACCATTGGACCCTAGAGAAGTCCCACAATTTTCTAATATCATGAAATATCGAGTCAATGTTCAAATTTCTTCTGCTTTTATCTTATTTCATTAGTCCTATTGTTTCTATTTCATTTGTTTTTTATTTCATTTTATTTCATTAATCTGCTCAAATTAGGATCGAAGCAAAAAATTACCCCTTTTCCCTTCTTACAGTTTATTTGATGAGCAATACAAGGAGTTTGCTCTGGAGCTTCCTGTGGTTTGAGTTTTGCTGGAGGCATTCTTGTGGTGCTGTTTCACAGGTTCCTCTGTTCCCTGTTTCCAGGAATGTGTTTGTCGCATCCTGAGACTGGATCAGATTCAGGATCAAATTTCTGGCAAGAGCGTTTTGTAAGTGGTGGTATGTTCTTCCATTAGGAAGAAGGTTGTCTCTGTTGATTGTTGGAAAGGCAGAAATCATTGATGATCACTGCTTAGTTCATTAATTCACTGGAGGCTGCAGACTTGTCAGATGCTATCATTCCCTTTTCATTTATTAGCTAGAATATTTCTTTAAAGAGAAATTTCTGCTTGCCATTTATTTGGTTAACTTGAGATGCATTTTGTATGACAAATTGCCAAACTTTGAAATTTCTACCAATATAAAATAATATTGTGGTTTACATTTTCTATTTCCCTAATTACTAATGAGATTTTCATATATTTGATGATTTTCTTCTGTCAATTACCCGTTCTTTTCTTTTGTCCATTCCCCCCCATTGTATTGTAGGTCTTCTTACTGGCTTTTGAATCATTCACATATTTTGGATACTAGTTCTTTGTTGGTTGCAAATATCTTCTTTTGGTTTGTGGCGTTCTACTTTTGGCCTCTGAGGCTTTTCCCTTGCTTTGTTACCAGCTTGGGAAAACATTTTAAAAGACGTTCATTTTGCCATGTAAAAGGCACAGATATGTACACCACTAGAGGTATGTGTAAATATAATATGATGTTTACTGGGAAATATATGGAAAGAGCAAACGGAATGGTCTGCCCCCTGCCATCCTCTCTCTATTCTGTGGATAAATGTGTTTGAGCAAGGTGTAGCTCATTTGTAGAGAAATTAGACCACGAGAATAAAAGCTTCCTAATCAATGAAACTAGCTTATTCCAAAGAGGAACTTCCAGAGCTCATCTTCTGATATCCTTTTGCTGAAAAAGCTATCCTTTTGCTGCACTATGGTAGACCTGCTAAAGCAACTTCTTACTAAGTTACAGAAATGGGAGAGCAAAGGAGCCTCCAGAGCCATCTTTTTAAAAAATTATTTGGGGGGGCTGCGCTGGGTGTTTGTTGTGGCACATGGGCTTCTCTAGTTGTGGCCCACAGGCTTAGTTGCCCCAAGGCATGTGGGATCTTGGTCCCTCGACCAAGGTGGAACCTGAATCTCCTGCATTGGACCACCAAGGAAATCCCTCGGTAATTTAATTTTTAAAATATTATGCAGGTCCTAGCGTGGAAGGTGTTGGAGTTCACAGGAGGAAGGCAGCCAAGCAGGGGTGAGCCTGGCAGGCGTTAGAAGAGCGTGTACAGTGGAACTGAGCAATAGGTGAATACATCGAGGGTAATGAGAGCCAGGTTTCTCACTGTTGGAGAAGGGAATTACAAATATAGAAAAAGGAAAAACTAGAAAGAGCATTGTATGTTGGATTGGGGTTACAGGGATTGATGTGGACTAATGGTATGGAATACAAAGATGTAGAAACAAAGATATATATTTTATGTATATATATGTGTGTGTGCAAAAATCTAAGTGTGAGTGTGACACTTTTATATATTCCCTTGCTCTGTCCATTAAGAGAACTAGTAGCAATGAGCACCTAATACCCAGATCTTGGTATCTAAATTCCTTTTCTCCACTAAAAGGGGTCCTTGTAGAAATGACTGATTCCAGGTCTGGGGCATGGGAAGTACAATTTGAGTCTGTGACATCTTCTTTTACCAGAATGTAAGGAAATGCTTATAGACTGATGGGATATAATAAAGGGACACAGGAGTCAGTTTGAATGGGGCTCAAATTTGGGAAAATCTGAGCATCAAAATAAAGAATAACAGGGACCTCTCTGCTTGTCCATTGGTTAAGGATCTGCCTTGCAATACAGGGGACTCAAATTCAATCCTTGGTCGGGGAACTAAGATCCCATATGCCATGGAGCAACTAAACTCTCGTACCACAACCAGAGAGTCTGTGTGCCTCAGTGAAAGTTCCCACATGATACAATGAAGATTCTGCGTGCTGCAACTAAGACCCAATGCAGCCAAATACATAAATTTGTACCCTGCAGCCTGTCAGGCTCCTCTGTCCATGGGATTCTCCAGGCAAGAATACTAGAGTGGGTTGCCATTTCCTTCTCCAGAGGATCTTCCCAACCCAGGAATTGAACCCAGGTCTCCTGCTTTGCAGGCAGATTTTTTACCAACTGAGCTACAAGGGAAACCCTTAAATAAATAAATATTTAAAAACAAATAAATAAATAATGACAGTAACAGATTATATTCCATTGAATAGACTAGGAATCCACCAGTCCACACCATTTGCCAATAGACAAATGGGTAAACACATGGGGAGAAGGCCAACTAACAAGTTTAAAAAGAGTGGTTGAATTAGAAAATTACCACTTGTCAGTCATTATAATGATTTTTAACTGAGGCAGGAAACATCAATTGATGCTAAAACTGGAAGGTGAAAGTTAGATGAGAACACAGCCTCAAATTTCCTTCCCACAAAATAATGATTAATTATGAGGAAAAAGAGTCACCTCACCATCAGACACTATTAACGTTATTTTCAGACCCTGCAACATGAGCTACCTGATGTGCAATAAGAAAAACACAGCATCACTTTTCTGATATCCCTGCCAAAAATGGGTAATAATCTAATTATGAAAAAAGAAACACCAGACAAACCCAGTTGAAGGATATTCTACAAAATAATTGAGGAGCTACTCTAGGTCAAAGAAAACTGAAGAGACATAATAAGACATATACACACACGACAGCATGTGACCCTGGGTTGGATCCTTTTGCTTTAAAGGACATTATTGAGACAGATGGGTTTCCCTGGTAGCTCAGATGGTAAAGAAGCTGCCTACAATGAGGGAGACCTGGGTTTGATCCCTGAATCAGGAAGATCTCCTGGAGAAGGGAAGGGCAACCCACTCCAGTATTCTTGCTCAGAGAATTCCCTGGACAGAGGAGCCTGGTGGGCTACAGTCCGTGGCTTCACAAAGAGTCGGACAGGACTGAGGGACTAACTCCTTCAGTTTCACACGTTTTCATTGAGACAGACAGTCCATGAAACTTATGTTTCTGGGTGAATAGTATATGAGAATTCCTTGTACTGTTCTTGCCATTTTGTCTGTAAGTTTGAAATTGTTTCAAAATAAAAAGTTAAAAAAAAAAAAAGCAGACAACACATCATAAACAGAGGAAAACCAGAAAAGTTCCAGATTTATAGTCAGATGTGGGAACAGGATGGAACACTTAAATATTCTTTGTGGTTAATGGATGAAAGAAAATCCTTTAAATGAAAGGAGAAACAAAAAGACTCACATGGCTGTAAATATCAATATTGCTTGCCTAGGTCTTTATGGTAAGTACTTCAGCAAATAACATTTGTTTTAATTAGCAAAAATAACAGAAATGGGCTTCCCAGGTGGCACAGTGGTGAAGAATCCTCCTGCCAATGCAGGAGACGAAGGAGATGTGGGCTTAGTCCCTGGGTCAGGAAGAAACCTGGGAGGAGGAAATGGCAACTCACTCCAGTATTCTTGCCTGGAAAATTCCATGGACAGAGAAGCCTGGCAGGCTACAGTCCATGGGGCTGCAAAGAGTCAGACATGACTGAGGGATAGCACTACCCAGGTAAAAGAAAGAGATTGATCAAAAAAGGAGGCAGACCTGTAGAGGTCAATGTGATTACAGTCACTATCTCACAAACAACTACATAGTGAGGAGCAAGAGTTTAAAGTGAGGAAATCACATTCAGTTCAAAATCCAATAAAATGTATAGTACTGAAAAAAAAAAAAAAAGAAAGAAAGATAAATATATAGGACTGTGGGCCCAGCACCAGAGGATATTCTCAGAATTGGCTTCAGACCTAAATTTTAACCATCTGTATTATTTTTTTTAAAGACTCATCCTATTCAACCTTTTCAAAAAGGATAAACCTTTTAATAGGAAGTCTGTATTTCCTCATAGAGACCGAAGAAGCACACCAAGTCCTTAGCTGAGTTAATCTCCAGAAAGCTGGCTCTGTTTTAGCATTGCAGAGCATATTGCGTGGATTTGGCTTATGGCAAGTTTATTTCATGTGGTCATGTGTCAACGTATCACTCAAGGAGCTTATGGACTGGCAGTGTGTGTCCTAACTTTGAACTTCTGTTAAAATAAAACATGGTACTGACTTTCAAATGGTCTTGACTTCAGCTCTGAGAAGAAGGTGAGCCGTTGTCACTAGTCTAACTTTACAAATAAGGAAACCACATCTAAAGGAGATGAGGCTCCTTTCCCAAAGTTGATTCTTCCAGGTGGCAGGGCTTGGGCTTAACACAGACGCACTATTGCTAAATTTGCTTCGACTTCCATGATACCAGGCTCATGCACAAAAATAAAGATCAACAGTAAGCAGTAACTCTGTGATATCAAACAGTTGTTCATATGTTATGATGTACAGCTCAGAAAACATATTCATTTTCAATTACCGCTAGGATGAGAACTCATTTGTAACTCATTTCTTTTTTAAAAAAATATTTTTAGTTGGAGTATAGTTGCTTTACAATGTTGTGTTGGTTTCCGCTGTACAACAACATAAATCATCTATAAGTATACGTATGTCCCCTCCTTCTTGAGCCTCCCTCTTGTCCATCCCCATCTCACCCATCTGGTCATCACAGGGCACCGAGCTGAGCTCGCTGGGGTATACAGTAGGTTCCTGCTAGCTATCTATTTCACGCACGGTAGTGTACATATGTCAATGCTAGTCTCCCAATTCGTCCCATCCTCTCCTTCCCCCAGTTTGTCCACAAGTTCATTCTCTATGTCTGCATCCCATTTCTGCCCTGCAAATAGTTCATCAGTACCATTTTTCTAGATTCCATATATATGGTTTAATATACGATATTTTCTTTTTCTGACTTACTTCTGTATGACAGACTTTAGGTCCATCCACCATACTACAACTGCTGCAATTCCATTCTTTTTTATGGCTGAGTAATATTCCATTGTATGTATATATCACAACTTCTTTACCCATCTCTCCACTGATGGACATGTAGGTTGCTTCCATATCTTGGCTATTGTAAATAGTGCTGCAATGAACATTGGGGTACACGTGTCTTTTTAAATTATGATTTTCTCAGGGTACGTGGGCTTTCCCAGAGGCTCAGTGGTAAAGAATCTGCCTGCAACGCAGGAGCCAAAGGAGACATGGGTTAGATCCCTGGGTCAGAAAGATCCCCTGGAGGAGGGCATGGCAACCCACTCCAGTATTCTTGCCTGGAGAATCCCATGGGCAGAGGAGTCTGGCAGGCTACAGTCTATAGCGTCACAAAGCATCAGATACAACTAAAGTGACTTAGCATGCATGCACGCACAAGAGTATATGCCCAGTAGTGGGACTGTAACCAAGCAATTTCTTTAGAATGTATTCAAGGGAAATAATCAGGCAATGTATGAAGATATTTCTGCATGGATATTCCTTATTTAGTATTAAGAAACTGTCAACAACTTAAATGTTCACTCATATACAAGTTGAACACCCATCGGGGCATTCTTCAAAGCTTAAAGAAAGATTAGATAGAAAAATCTAAGGTGTCTTAATATGGATAAACATTCATAACATGTGGTTAATTTAAAAAGCAGGTATAGAGTATTAGTATATAATAATAACTTTTAAAATACATGTTAAAATTGATTTAAAAAATAAATTTAAAACAAACCAATTAAATAAATTGTTGAAACAAACTGTTCAAAAAATCTATTGGACCAAGATGAATATATCCAGCCTCTAGTTTTGAACCTTTTCAGTTGGAGAATGTCCATTTTACATTTACAAAGATTAGTCATACATACATTTTAATATAGGTCACTTAGGGTGAAAATTATGGCAACGCTTAGGATTACTGAGACCTTAAATTTACACACATACACACACACAAAGACCTAGTTTTGCAACTTTTCAGCCACTGATGTTTATCTTATCTATTTAGTCCTGCTTCTTTGCCTCTTAAAAATTTCTATACTTTATATTTAAACTGATTTGATGAGGTGTTTTTTTTTTTTTTTTTCCGGCCAGGCCCCATGGCATGTGGGGCTTCCCTGGTAGCTCAGCTGGTAAAGAATCCGCCTGCAATGTAGGAGACCTGGGTTCGATCCCTGGGTTGGGAAGACCCCCTGGAGAAGGGAACGACTACTTACTCTAGTTTTCTGGCCTGGAGAATTCCATGGACTCTATAGTCCATGGGGTCACCAGGAGTCGGACACAACTGAGCAACTTTCACTTTCATGGCATGTGACGTCTTAACTCCCTGACCAGGGATCAAACCCATGTCCCCTGCAGTGGAAGTACAGAGTCTTAACTACTAGACCGCCAACGAAGTACCAATGAGGCTTTTTTCATTAGAAGAGAAATTAATTTCTGATAAATAGGAAAACATGCTGTTTTTCTTTTTCCTGCTGGATATTCCTAAAAAAGAGGAGTGAGACTTAAAATGTTAACAATAAAATGTGCAAAAAAAAAAAAAAAGAGGAATCTGGGTACAAACCACTTTCCTTTCGATCAATCCTCCAGGCTAGAGCCCCATTTTCACTCTCACTTCCATGCCACCAGCTGCTCTCAAAGCTTTTGGGGATTCTTCAATGTAAGGCTGCTTCTCAATTTTCTCCCATCAGGCTTAGGATTTCATTTTCTTAGCTTCCCCCAATTTTATTGCGGTTGTTCTCTTTCATTCTCTTTATCCTTGTTAATTTACGTCTTAAATGGTAACGGCCACAGCAAGAAATCTTTTCTGTGTTTTTATTGGAGATTTTGGAAGAGAGTGAACAGAAACATGTAGGTTTCACCTGCCGTCTTCAAACAATAAAATGCGACAATCCACATAAAGTCTGTAGCCCCGCTCCCTGGCCAGTGCTTTTAGCTGGTGGTATTTTTATTGGTGTGCTCGTTCCCCTTTTATATCTGACTGCTTGTTCTGCCTCTTTTCCAGCTTGTCTTTCTCCTTGTCCTGTCTTAGCATAGATACTTCCTAAGATTCTATTCTCCAATCTCTTATTTTTTTAAGCTCACCTGTGACTCCAATTCCGATGGCACCCAAATATACATATTAGCTCCTATCTCTTCTGGGTTGCAGACCCATTTTCCAACCATCAGCCTGATCCTGACACTTGCAAACCTTATAAACTTGATGTTGAACTTGATGCTCATCTAACCATACAACCAACTCTTTCCTGACATGTTTCTTTTTTTTTTTTTTTCCTTTCTGGAGTTGACATCACTAAATCCTTGAAGCCTTGAAACCTGGCTTTTAGGTCAGATGCCTAATTCTTCCTTAGCTCCTACATTCAGTCATTTGTCACATCACATAGCTTCCTCATTGGAAATGGCGTTCACGTCCATCCTTTTTTCTCTGCTTGTCCATGGACCATTCACCATTCTTATTTCCCATCTCCCATCTCACCTCACTCAAATCTATATAAGCCACTAAAGATTTCTTTCTAAAGGGCAATTCTTTGTTTTTTTAAGATGTATTTCTATTTATTTATTTAATTTTTGGCCACGCTGTGGGGCTTGTTGGCTTTTAGTTTCCCAACCAGGGATTGAACCCAGGCCCTTGTCAGTGAGAGCATGGAGTTTGAACCACTGAAGTGCCAGGGAAGTCCCTCAGGCCGTTCTTAACAATGACTAAATGAATGAAATCTTCAGCCTTATCCCCAATACTCACGTATAAATTCTTTACATTCTCGACAAGTTAGAGTACAGTAGGCATTTACCATGTTTATTTTAGCATTTGACTTTTGACTGTTTATAAGTGAGGCTCTAAAAGGCCAGAGACATTTGCTAATTTATTATTTTCCTGAAGCACAAATTCAAATCACAGCTATAAAATCGGTTACAAAAAAAAAAAAAGTCACTTATCAAAAGTGTGCTTGCCAACTGCCCTATAGCCACACCTCAATCTGGCTTTGTTGTTTTCTACTTATCATCATGTATTTAGCGAATTTTATTGAGGTTCTGAAGGGACCGCACATGTTTTTTCAATTCCACTTTTCTTGTGGAAAGGAAAGCACACGCCAGAAATGGCATCTGCGATTTTCGCTGTTTTACAAATCTAACTCTTGGGTCGAGGATTACCATGTTGGCCCATCCTTAAGGAGGTCTAGTGCTTCCTGGTTTGCAGAGCTTGGCTTCCATTCTTCCCTCCTCCAGTGTTTTCATTGTCTATTGCTACATAAATAACCACCACAAAAGCTAGTGGCTGAGAACAAGAATCATTTACCTGCCCACAAGCGAAGTGAAAGTTGCTCAGTTGTGTCTGACTCTTTGTGACCCCATAGACTGTAGCCCTCCAGGCTCCTCTGTCCATGAGGTTTCCCAGGCAAGAATACTGGGGTGGGTTGCCATTTCCTTCTCCAGGGGATCTTCCCAATCCAGGGATCGAACCCAGGTCTCCTGCATTGCAGGCAGATTCTTTTACCATCTGAGCCACCAGGGAAGCCCTGCTCACAAGGTATTTACAATTTGGGTGATATCCTAAGATAGCCTGTCTACTCCATGTGGTGTAAGCCAGGGGATCTCACTGGAGAGCATCCACCGCCAAGTCAACTCACTCCGATGGCTGGCTGCTGATGCCGGGAACTCAGACGAAGCTGAATGGGGTTGAAGGAGCATGGCTGGGGCTTGAGTTTCCTCCACACAGGCCTCTTCCGGTGACTGCTTGTGCTTGCTTCTTACATGGAAGCTGGGTTTCAAAAGGCAGGAAGCAGAAGATGCCAGAATTTTTTTTTTTTTTTTTTTTAGAATTTTTTTTTTTTTAAATTTATTGGAGTATAGTTGCTTTACAGTGTTGCGTTACTTTCTGCTCTACAACAAAGTGAGTCATCCACATGTATACATGTATCCACCTCCCACCCCACCCCCATTCCACCCCTCTAGGTCATCATAAAGCAAGGAGCTGAGTTCCCAGTTCTATGCTATTCAGCAGTTTCCCACTAGCTATCTCTTTTACACATGGTAGTGTATATATGTTGGACTTCCCAGTGGTAAAGAACCTGCCTGCCAATGGAGGAAACACAAGAGACGCAGGTTCGATCCCTGGTTCGGGAAGATCCCCTGGCGGAGGGCTTAGTTGCCCCAAGGCGTGTGGGATCCTCCCAGACCAGGGATTGAACCTGTGTCTCCCACATTGGCAAGCAGATTCTTTATCACTGAGCCACCAGGGAAACGCTACCCAGAAATTTTTTATGCCTGGGTGCAGAATTGCCAGATGTCATTTCCTCCATATCCTATTGCTTGAAGTAGAAACAGACCTTTACCTCTGGATGGCAGGAGTGGTGTGTATGTACCAAAAAGTGATGTTATTTGGGGCCATGTTTGGTTTTTTCGTTATTTGAACTCAGGTGGCTCAGATGGTAGAGAATCTGCCTGCAACGCCGGAGACCTGGGTTTGATCCCTGGATAGGGACGATCCCCTGGAGAAGGGAATGGCAACCCACTCTAGTATTCTTGCCCAGGAGAATCCCATGGACAGAGGAGCTTAGTGGCTACAGTCCATGGGGTTGCAAAGGGTCAGACACAACTGAGCGACTTTCACTTTCTCTGAAGATTAGCTACTACCACCCACCTTGTGGCCATAATATATTCTCCTCCCGTATGAAAATATACTTGTCTCCTTCCCTAAGATATCAAAATATCTCATCACATCATCTACCAGTTTAAAGTTTAGGACAAGGGTTGATCAAGTCACTATTAAGTCCATAGTGGTTTCCCTGGTGGCTCAGTTGGTAAAGAGTCCGCCTGCAATGCAGGAGACCTGGGTTCGATCCTTGGGTCGGAAGATCCCCTGGAGAAGGAAATGGCAACCCACTCCAGTATTCTTGCCTGGAGAATTCCATGGACAGAGGAGCCTGGTGGACTATAGTCCATGGGATCACAAAGAGTCGGACACGACTAAGTGACTTTCACTTTTCAAGTCACAGTCTGAGGGCCAAACCTCACCTGAGGTTTGTACAGCCCTGAGATAAGAATGGTTTTTAGATTTATACAGGATCATAAAAAACAAAAACAAAGAATAATACGCAATAGGGATCACACAGGTGACCTGCAAAGCCTAAAATATTTACTATTTGGCCCTATATGGGGAAAGCTTGCCAGTCCCTGGTCTAGAATATCAGTATCTCAGTCAGGTCCAAGTGCACACGTGGTTCCTTGGGTGTGTTCCGTAACTGTGGCTCCTCAGACACAATTTTTTCTTTTTATCTGAAGATCAGTGGACTTAAGAGACAAAATATCTGTCTCTCACATTTGTTGTTGTTGTTCAGTTGCTTAATTGTGTTGCACTTTGCCACCCCTGGACCGCAGCACGCCAGGCTTCCCTGTCCTTCACTGTCTCCCTGAGTTTGCTCAAACTCCTGTCCATCGAGTCGGTGATGCCATCCAACCATCTCATACTCTGTCACCCTCTTCTCCTCCTGCCCTCAATCTTTCCCAGTATCAGGGTCTTTTCCAGTGAGTCAGCTCTTTGCATCAGGTGGCTAATGAATATTCAAGGTTGATTTCCTTTAGGATGGACTGGTTTGATCTCCTTGCTGTCCAAGGGACTCTCAAGAGTCTTATCCAACACCACAGTTCAAAAGCATCAGTTCTTCAGCACTCAGCCTTCTTTATGGTCCAGCTTTCATATCCATTCATGACTACTGAGTAAACCATAGCTTTGACTAAATGGACCTTTGTTGGCAAAGTAATGTGTCTGCTTTTTAATAGCTGTCTAGATTTGTCATAGCTTTTCTTCCAAGGAGCAAGCATCATTTAATTTCACGGCTGCAGTCACTGTCTGTGGTGATTTTGGAGCCCAAGAAAATGAAGTCTGTCACTGTTTCCATTGTTTGCCCATCTATTTACCAAGAAGTGATGGGACCAGATGCCATGATCTTACTTTTTTGAATGTTGAGTTTTAATCCAGCTTTTTTACTTTCCTCTTTCACTTCCATCAAGAGGCTTTTTAGTTCCTCTTCGCTTTCTGCCATAAGAGTGGTGTCACCTGCATATCTGAGGTTATTGATAGTTCCTCCAGCAATCTTGAGTCCAGCTTGTGCTTCATCCAGCCTGGCATTTCGCATGATGTACTCCTCAGAGTAGTTAAATAGGCATGGTGACAATATCCAGCCTTGCCATACTCCTTTACCAATTTGGAACCAGTCTGTTGTTCCATGTCTGGTTCTAACTGTTGCTTCTTGACCTGCACACAGGTTTCTCAGGAGGCAGGTAAGGTGGTCTGGTATTCCCATCTCTTGAAGAATTTTCCACAGTTTGTTGTGATCCACACAGTCAAAGGGCCTTAGTGTAGTCAAAGAAGTAGAAGTGGATGTTTTTCTGGAATTATCTTGCTTTTTCTGTGATCCAACGGATGTTGGCAATTTGATCTCTGGTTCTTCTGCCTTTTCTAAATTCAGCTTGTACATCTGCAAGTCCTCAGTTCACATACTGTTGAAGCTTACCTTGAAGGAGTTGAGCATTACTTTGCTAGCATGTGAGATGAGCACAATTGTCTCTCACATACCCAACACCTAATGGTAAGGTAGGGACAGAAACCCCATAATAAATACTCCCATTTATAAAGGGAAGAATATGAGAGGGAGATGGATACTGGTCCCTAGCAATTCTGAAACCCATCTGGTAAATGATATCAGTTCCTTAATTATGCCTACTCCTGCTCTTTAGGAGTAATTCTCAGTGACTCTTTCATGTGTCTTGAGTTATCTTCCCTTTTGGAAATAGTTCATCACTGCAAATGAGTAGTTTCCTCAGCCTGTCTATAATACTGAAGGTCCAGAGGTCTCTTTTCAATATGAATATTTTCTATTTTAGTACAAGCTATTAAATAGTAGAAATCCTTAAAAAGCCAGAAGTGTCATACACTTAAAGTTATAATCATCTCTCTTAGGCAAAAACCGTATTCATATTTCTTATCAAGACATGCCCTTCTCAGGGACTTCCCTGGCAGTCCAGTGGTTAAGACTCCACACTTCTAAGATCCCACAAGGTGCAGGCAAAAAAAGAAAAGAAAGACCCCTCTCTACCTTCTCTGCCTTTGCACACTGTTGAGGGATGTCATTTAGATCCCCAGAAGCCCTGCTGTCTAGTTGAAAGGATCTAGAAGGTACTACCTTAAATTTTTCTGAGATATTCTCTTCTTGTATAACAAGTTACTCCAACATTTAATGGCTTCAAACTGTTCCATCTCACACTTTCTGTTGGTTAGGAATCCAGGCTCTGCTTAGCTGGGTCCTCTGCCCTAAGGTCTCTCAAAGGTTGTAAACCAAGATGTCAGCCAGGGCTTTGATCTTGTCAACCTGATCTGTGTCAGTTTCCAATAATAAGATAACACAGACTAGTGGTTTAAACTCTTTTTTCTTATAGTTTTGGAGGTTGGGGAATCCAAGATCAAGGTTCCAGCCAATTTAGCTTTAGATGAGGACCCTCCTCCTGGCTTGCAGATGACCATCTGTATACTCATAGAGCAGAGTGGCCAGAAGCTCCGGTGTCTCTTATCGGGGCACTGATCCGATCATAGAGGCTCCACCCTTGTGACCTCATCTAAACCTAATTACCTCCCAAAGGCTATACATCCTAATACCATCATATTGGGGATTCAGTTCAGTTCAGTTCAGTTGCTCAGTTGCGACCCCATGGACTGCAGCACGCCAGGCCTCCCTGTCCACCACCAACTCCTGGAGTTTACTCAAACTCATGTCCATTGAGTCAGTGATGCCATCCAACCATCTCATCCTCTGTCGTCCCCTTCTCCTCCCACCTTCAATCTTTTCCAGCATCAGGGTCTTTTCAAATGAGTCAGTTCTTCACATCAGGTGGCCAAAGTATTGGAGTTTCAACATTGGGGATTAGGACTTCATAATATGAACTTGGGGGAGGATACAAACATTCAGTCTGTAATAGGTCTTATCTAAGGCTGCACTTAGGGGAAGATTCGCTTCTAGGCATACTCATATGGTTGTCGGCAGGATTCAGCTCCTCATGGGTTGTTGGACTGAAAGCCCCAGTTCCTTGCTGACTGTGGTGGAGGCATCCACCACTCCTTGCCACAGGTGCCTCTCTATCAGACAGCCAATATCACAGCTGCTGGTTTCCCTCAGGGGCAGCAAGTGAGAAAGCAAGAGGGAGTGTGTACAATGGGAGCTGAGGTCTCTTTGTAATCTAACCTCGGAAGTGATATCCATCACTGTTGCTATGTTCTAGTCATTAAAAGCAAGTCACTATGTCCAGCCCAGGCTTCCCTGATGGCTCAGTGATAAAGAATCCGCCTGCAGTGCAGGAGACATGCATTCAGTCCCTGGGTGGAGAAGATCCCCTGGAGGAGGGCATGGCAACCTATTCCAATATTCTTGCCTGGAGAAACCCAGGCACAGAGGAGCCTGGTGAGCTACAGTCCATGGGGTCGCAAAGAGTTGGACACAATTGAAAGGTCTGAGAATGCATGTGCGCGTGTCGAGCTCACACTCCATGGGAAGAAATTATACCAGGGTTTGTGTACCAGGGAGCAGGGAATCACTGAGGGCCATCATAGACATTGCCTACCACAGGGGTCTTCTAACTACATCCTTGTGGTTTTATTTTTTTCAGGCCATGCCCTGGGTCTTAGTTGCAGCGTGCAAGATCTTTGATCTTTGTTGCAGCCTGTGGACTCTTTAATTGTGGCATGTGAGATCTTGTTCCCAGACCAGGGATAGAACCTGGGCCCTCTGCACTGGGAGTCTTAGCACTGGACCATCAGGGAAGCCCCCTACATCCTTGTCTTGAACTTTTACCTGAGGCCAGATTTTTCTGGTAGCACCGTGGCTTTGAGCTTTACCCCGAGGCCATATTTTATTTTGAGAGTGGAGAATATAGGAATAAAGCAGCTTTATTTCAAATCCAGTAAGTCCTGGCTTCTTTAGATTTTCCCCCAGATTCTGACTGAAAATGGAACAGTTCCTTTTTTCTTTAGCTCACCTCACTTGTCTTGCACTAAATCAAAAACGTCTAAAAGAAACCATCCAGTCCTTTTGACATTCTACCCAGATCTAGCTAGATCCACATGTTCATTAGTTATCTTTCATATAATAACAGGCTAGTTTGGCTAATGGTTCTTCCAACACATAAATGGGGTCCCCTTTTCTCTTGCCTGCAGTGACAATACTCAGTGTCCTTAAAAAAGTTCTCTGGCACTTCCCCAGTGGTCCAGTGGTTAGGACTTGGGCTTCCATGGCAGGAAGCACAGGTTCAATCCCTAGTCGGGGAACTAAGATCCTGCAAGCCACAGGGTGTGGCCAAAAAAGAAAGAAAAAAAAAAAGAAAAAAAACTGCTCTTCATGAGCAGACTCCTCAAAGTTCTTCCAGCTTCTGTCTAACACCTGACCCCAAAGCCATTGCCCCTTGTTTGGGGTTTGTCACTGTGACACCAGGATCCCATTTCTAGGTATGCAAATTATGTTTCAGTTATCTATCTCTGTATAACAAACCACTCCAAAACTTAAGTGTTTTCAAACAACAGTATTTGCTTTTTGGCTAAAAATTTTGCAATTGGGGAAACAACTCATTGACGACTGTTCACGTCTCTTCCATGCGATGTCAGCTGGGGCAGATCAACAGGACAGGAGTGTCCACTCGCGAGATAACTCACTCTTAAGTCTGGCATTTGCTCCCCACCGTCTGCTGTGAGCTCAGCTGTAAGCCAGGGACCTAATTCTCTTCCACTTGGGCCGCTTCATGTGGCTGTGTAGGCCTCCATAAATGTTGGAGAGAAGTAATTGAATCTCAGAATTGTTTTAGGAGGTAAAAATCAGGATGTTGTACAACAATGTGAATGTACTTCACACCACTAAACCCTACACTTAAAAGAGGTTAAGATGGTAAATATGATGTTATGTGTTTTAGCCACAATTAAAAATTAATAAATAAAATCAGGGGAAGGTGGTGATGGCCTGGAGGTGGATGGGGGCGGGGTGAGGGAGAAAGAAGTGCTAAGAAGGACAAAAAACAATCAAATGCAGCCTGTGGCTTCAAAAACATTTTTGGTCCAGGAAAGGATGTAAGAGAGTTAACGGACAATCCTAACACTTGTGGTAGATCCTGCAGCTTTCTGCCACGGGTACTAACAGAGTTAAGAAGCCCACACCATGCAAATTGCCTCAAAATAGACCTTTAATGTCTGCAATTCCTAGAGAGGAACATTTAAGACATAATTATAGGTTTGGATTTCTTAAAGCAAACTTCAAAACGAACACTGCCAGAGAAACAGAGATGAGTAATGAAAACTACAGGTGCATAGAATATTTCCCTCTCAATCTAGTAAAGAACCTTGCAGGCCAGAAGCAATGAGGCAAAGCGGTGGGCAGAGGGGTAAGCAGATGTTTCTTGGTCATTAGCCCTGTTTTTCTAGGAATATAAAATCCCTTTGTTGTCTGATAACTCTTAGCATGTCTGGCAACTATTGCTACTGAGATCTCATTTTGATACTGTCTTTCTTTTAAGTAGTAAACCAGGTCATAAAGATCATTTACATCCTGATTCAACTGTTTGTCCTCCTCACTCTTTTGCTTCACTGACAAAGTTTTATAAATAGCCAGTCTATTTACAGATTTTCACTGAGTTTTGTTGGCAACTTAACTCTACTGTTCTTCCAAGTAAGCCTAAACTATTGTTCATACAAAGGACAAAATAGGAGTCCCTCTTTTCCTGGTATATTACACCATGAATTTCACCCTCACCATTGACTACATGTTGTAGATTTCCCTGCTTTGTTGTAAATTGCCTGATGTGTCTGTCAGTTGACTGGCTGAGTGGTGTGATTTTATTTTGCAAAATCTCATCAGTTATCCCATCTTGTGCAAGCTCTCTATCGAGGGTCTCCCATGCAGAACAGTGACTAAACACCACTACCAGGAGCCTGCCTACTGCTTTTGTGGTGCTCTCCATGCCGAGAGACCCCCACTAATTCAGTCTCTCCTGCAAGGTCTTGGAAGGATCTGTTCGTATCATTCACGCCCTAGAATACCTGATAAGAATGTGTTTATTCATTCCGAAGTAACTATTGAGTGCCTACTACCTGTTGGGTGAACACAATAATAAACAGGCCAGACAAGGATCCTCCATAGAACATATTCTCATTTTTTCATTCCAGAGGTTTTTGACTTTTAACAATGGACAAGGTGCCAACTTGGCTTAAAGACAAAGGCATCAGGTTCTGTGTTTGAGATTAAGCCACATTTCCTTGGATGGGGTTAGGGGAAGTTCTCCAGCATCGTAGAATCACAGGACACCCACCTACTCCTAAGTGGAGTCTGATGGGGACATTCAGAGACTAGGTCTATTGTCATTTTTCCTGGGCCTCTGCCAGGCTCCAGTTAGACAATATCTTTCTGTGGAGTGTATTCAGGAACAGGCAAGAATGGCCAACAAAGGCAAAGAATTGCCAGTGGCTGGCATCGGTGGTCAGCACACGGGCCCAAGACCACCACTCTGCCATTGCTCAGAAAGACATTGCCCCCTCGTGGTTCCTTATATAACTGAGGGAGGAACTGGAAGTGCAAAGGGCGTTTCCAGATTAACTTTTCTCTTAGCTCTTTTGAACTTCAACTGCAATTTTGATAGTCTCTTGGTTTACTTTCATCCGGGGTACATTTTTTTTTTCCCCATAGAGAAAAATGACATCACGACAGCAATGAAATCTTTTATCAGAATCTCCACCCCAACCCCAGAGAAGTCTAATTTAATATGTAAATCCAAATATCACTCCTGCTTTTTCTTTTTTTTTTCAAAATGCTCTCAAAGCAAATTATTTTCTTTGGTTTCTACGTTGAACCAGGACCTGCGGTTCTGGTGATGTAGCCGCGGAGCTGTTTGGGGTATCTTGTCTCCAGGGCAGCACTTTAAATTCCCTAAAAGCAGAAGCCTTATCTTCAACTCCATCGCCACCCCCATCCCATTCCCAGGAGCACTTAAACCAGTCCAGGGTGAAGAATGTCTAGTGGGGGAGGAGGGCGGGGGCAGAAGGGGGAGGGGAGGAGACTGAAGCAAGCCAATAAATAATTAGAAATTGTGATCGTCGCTGGGGCTGGAAGGGAAGGGCGTGCTGTGTGAAATCCCGGGAGTGAGAAATGAAGGAGAATCTACCGATGTTTGGAGTTTTAAATTATGTGTTTGTAGCAGTCACTCAGTTTGAAAGCTTAAATGATACAATATTGATAAAGTTCTGGGTGGCGCAGGAAAAGTGGAAATTAACCATGTCAGCTTCCAAGTATAGCCAACAACTGGGTCCGAATGGGTGCCAGGTGCTATAGTTTTATCTATCAACTTACAATCTCCTCTAATAACAAACTCCTGGGAGAGGAATAGAACTACTTCTATTTCACAGAGGAGGAAGCAGAAACCAGGCAGTTCTTCCTTCGGCGGGTGGGGAGCCAGTAGGCATGGTACGTTGACCTCCCAGTATGCTGAGTCTCCCTTCTTTCAGCGGCTTTGACCCTCTGAAGATCATCTGTCTTGGCCTCCAGCTCGTCTGGCAGTAAGAAATATTCCCTCGGCCAACAAATATTTATTGAGTGCCTACGATATACCAGGTAGCGTTTTCAAATTGCCATGGGATTCAAAAGACAAACAGGGCCCGGTCTTGTCTTTCAAGAAGGGTCTCCCGAAAGGGTGAGAGAGGCAGCCAGGTAAACAAGTAATTCCAGGACAGTCTGATAAGGGCCGTAGAGGAGTCCGAGCAAGGGCGGCCGGAGAAGTTTCGGAGGACCCGGCGTGGAGGGGGGGTTTGACGATGCGCCCTGAAAACGCCAGCTCGGGCTGCCCCCGGACGTCACCCCAGTTCCCGCATCCTGTCGTTATCAACTGCCCACTAGGTACTGAAGAGGAGGGGGAGGGATTGGGGAGCAAACCCCTCGTGAAAAGCGAGCAAGTAAACAAAAGTAACCCACCACACTTCCCGGTCGCCGGAGCCCCGCTCCAAGCTGCGCGCACGGCCCGGCGGCCTCCAGGTGCCAGGCAGGAGGCAGCCTTCTGCCCTCCCCCTCGGCCCTCGCCCTCCGACCTACCGCGGAGTCGGGGGCCGGGGTCCGCCGCTTCCGCCCGCCGCCCGCCGCCCCTCCCCAGCGCGCGCCATCCGGCCGCGGGGCCGCAGCCCTCGGCGCGGCCCCTCCTCCCGCGGGGGGCTCTGCCGTCCCTCGTCCCGTCCCTCCGGGCTCCAGCCGGCAGCCCACGTCCAGGGAGGGCGGAGAGAGGAGGAGGGGAGGGGAGGGAGGAGAGAGCGGGGGGAGGGAGGCAGGCAGGCGAGAGAAGGGGAGCTGCTTGGAGCCCGGACTTCCCAGAGCCAGCCAGGAGCGCGCACTCAGCGGCTCTCCGGGTCCCCGCCGCGCCCCGCCGTCCCGCACCTCCCTCCTGCTCCTCCCGGGGTACCCCTCGCCCCCTCCCTCCAGCAGCTGCTGCGTCCGGGCCAGCGGCCGCCCCCCAGCCCCTCTCGGCCACATCCCCAACTCTGCGGACTCACTCCCGGGACGCGCGTCCTCGCCCCATCCTTTCTTCCTTCCTGCCTTCCCTCGCGCCCGCCCGCCCGCCCTCTCCAGGTCTCCCTCTCGGGTCGCGATTGTCTCCGTCCCCTCCGCGCTGCGCCGGCGCCTCGCCCTGCCCCGTCTCCCCCTCGCACTTCCTGAGTCGCCGGCCGCCGCTGCCCCGACTCCAGCCCGCGGCGCCCGGGGAAGGGAGAAGTGGGCGAGCGCGCCCTCGCCCAGCCCCGCGCCCCAGCCCTGCCCGGCGAGGGAGGACCGGGAAGATGAACAACGGCAGCAAAGCCGAGAAGGAGAACACCCCGAACGAGGCCAACCTTCAGGAGGAAGAGGTACGGAGCGGCTCGGTGCCGGGGCGGGGACGACCTGGGACGGCGGCCGCGGGCTCTGCCCAGAGTGCGGGTGGGTGGCCGGTCGGCCGGCGGGGCGCGGGTCCCGGGGCGCCGGGCTGCGCTGGGGAAGGGGCACCGAGGGGCTGGGAATTGCCCCGGCCCGGGGACGCAGCCCCAGACTGCGGCCGCGGGATGAGGGTGTATCATCGGAGAGTGTGTTTTGGTGGGTCCACGCGCGTCTGCGTGCCTGAAAATTGCGTAACTTTGAGGACTTTCCCGAGACCTCTGTAAGTATAATGGTCAGCTTTGTTTGCCCCGGATTTTAAAAGCGGAATCGAGAGCTGACTCCTGGGTGACCTCAGATGATTGGGACCCGGAGGGTCAGAACTTAGTTCTGCGTCTGGGGCTGAAAGTTGTGGGGTGTGTATTTGTGTGGTTTCGGGAAGAAACTCGGGGAAAGTTCTCATGAAAAGACATCTTCCGTCCCCCCACCCCATTTCTATGCGAAAAGTTCTCGGTGAAATATCTTTCCCAGCCTAGGCGTTTTGGATTAATAGATAACTCATCAGCCGCATTCTTCTCCGATGAGTCAAAGACCCCGAACCTGGCTGATTAGGTTTTGTAAATTTAGGGGCGTTGCGGTTGTGGGGCGCAGCATTGTGGAGTTTCAGACTTTGCAACTCGCGAAGTGTTGATCCAGACCATTTTAATAGGACTTTAACGTCTGAGCGTAAATTTTATGTGGTGCGTCCTTAACAACGGTAAAAATGATGCGGCTGCAGAGCGTTCCTTTGGTAGAAACAAAACTCAGTACATGTGGGGGAACTTCTGAACAATCGTTTCAGAATTTTGTAGTTGGGATATTTGCGTTATCTTGTTAAATGGGCTCTGTTCTCGTAGGTGCGTTATCTGGAACTCAGTAAACAGTTTCCGCCTACCTTTTGAAAAGCCCAGGAAATTGACTTCTGAAACATTCCAAAAGGAACTTTCAGAGTATGTGTAGATGCAAGAAAGTATGCAGTCTAGATAAGAGCTTTCTTACAGAAAGGTGAACTGATTGCTAAGCGGTTAGGGTGTTGAGATGATTATGGAAATACTATGTTGTGTGTAAACTAAAATTCTGATTGTGAAACCCAAGGTTGCGGAGGACTTAATACATTTAAGCCCTCAGCACTTGTAAAATGGGAACTATTTAAATGGGGAAGATAGAGGAGAGCTCCAAGACCAAGCCAAACATTGTGCAAAATAACACAAGATTTTACTCTTAACACAGTTGTTTGTGGGTGCAACCCAGGTGAAGTGCTGTTGAGCCTGAAGTTGCCGTTTCACCTGAGCAAATCGCCTTTATTATTATAAACTGTTCTGAAAAGCATTGTTTTTACATGCTGGTTTTTTTAAATTGCAAGTGATGGAATAGTACTGACGTTCCTTCTCTTTCAAAGAGATGGAGACTTGAATTGCAAGTTCCGCTTTTTTTTCTTGAACCTCACTGGCTGCTTTCCTATTTTATTTTCCCTACCACTGAAATAAAATTTAAAAGTGTAGCTTTTTTTTTTTTTGAGAATGCTGGAGTATTTTATTTTTTATAATTAATTAAAAAGAAAGTAGCTTTTTTAAGGAATTGCAGTGGCTGCAGAAACCTTTCTGTTTCACTTAGATTGGCGATCTGTTGAGTTCTAAGGGTGAGACTATACCACATGAAACCATCTTTCTCTCTTCACCTGAAAGAGAAACTTGTAAAAGTTCATCAGGGTAAACCAAAGACTTTTTTTTTTTTGGTTTGAGTGTCTGCACACCATAAACTATTTGACAGAATTAAGCAGAGAAAACTCAGCTTTTTCTGCTTGACCCAGCTCAGCTTAACTGCCTGCAGCACTGGCCTGTTTGCCCGAACCCCAGGTGTCTTTATGTGCGAGGCTGGGTACCAGGAAAATCACAGGTGATCTCAGTACAGTTGCTGTCTCTTAACCTGTCCTGTTGCCAGGTTAAGTCTTCCTTTATCAGGTGGAAATGGCCCTTGGTTCTAGAAAGTGTCTGTCTTATTGGCTAGATACATGTTATTTTAAAAATAAGGGGACAGATTAAAAAACCTTTGAACCCAAGCTGTAGAAGAGATGGAGCAGACAAAACTCCAAAACACTGTGAAGGGAAAGGTTTTATGAGGTTAAAAATTTGGGAAAAAGTAAGTTGGCCTGAATGATCTAGGTAATTTTGCCCTAATTCCCTGTTTGGGGTTTATGTTTTGTTTGTGAAAAACTCCTCCTTTTTCCCCCAACCCTGAAAGCCACAAGTAAAATACATGTGTTTGAGTCCCATTAATGTGCTCAGCAATATACAAAACCACCCGAATGGTCCTTCCCCTTGCCCACCCAGGGATCAGCAGTTTGTCCTCAAACACATTGGAAAGCCGCGGTGGAGGATTCCAGTAAACAGAACACACACACGTAAATATATATACACATAATGATGAGTGTTCTGTAGCTTCTGGTGGCCATTGAGCTGATGAGGAAGAATAAGTCCAGTCATCTTTGAGGGAAAATAGTTCATTTCCTAGATCACCAGAGTTATTTAGACTTTCTCTATGGACAAAATCTGTGTTTTATTCTACCCCCCCCCCCCCCCCCCCCCCCCCCCCCC